>NC_079163.1:112886077-113188178 GCF_947563725.1 Argiope bruennichi | reverse complement strand
CGAAAGGCAAGAAAACAAAATATATGATCAGTTCAAGAAAAGATATAATGAAGTCTAAAAAAATATTGATTAAAAAACCGAACTCATCGTTTTCTTTTATAGATGTCAGGGAAAATACTTAAAATTTATTTTTATTTCTAAAACAAAATATTTAACTCGATAAAATGGATGAAAATTTATTAACTTATTTTAATATGAGACAAGTTTTACAGTCCATTTTTTGCATAGACTTTATCATATATTAAATATCATTTTAACTATACAGTTTCTTCTTTTGTTTCTTACAATTTTTAATGTTCCTGTCTTCTTCTGTTTATGGATGGAATCATTTTATTCGAGAAAATTTCGTTACCTAATTGGCGCCGGGGTGTTGCAGCTTAACAGCATTTAGTTAAGACTTAAGCGTTATTTTCTTTTGAGGACTATTCGCTCATTAGGAAGCATTACGGCATCCCACCTCTCGAAATGAGCTAAAATATAAAAATCTTTTGAAAAGGGGACAGGAAGTGTCTCCCCTCCCTTCAAGATAAAGTAAAATGAAGTTGAAGAAAAGAAAAGTTTGGACAGCGTTGCGCAATACACAACTAACTCTTCCTTCAGAAGCGAGGATACACCCTTTGGCTATAGGTTGGCTTATAAGGCTTCATGAAATAACTGCAATTTGACCCAATTATAATGGGCTTTATACATATCCTATTTTCGCGATTAGTACCTTAAAAAGAATTTAAGGAAGGTTTTGAAAATAGATGATGGAATTTTATTTTTTATCTCTTCGGCTTAATGTTTCATGGTATTTATGGGAATATATGACCTATTTTTCGAAATACAAGATACGGATGTAGATATCAGAAGTTCGTATTGGTTCATTCTCAAGGTCAAAAAGAAGACTCTTTTAATTGGCAAAAAAAAAAAAAAAAAAAAAAAAAAAAAAGAAAGAAAGAAAGAAAAGGGAGGGAAAAAAAATGAAATGAATAAAAGTGCATAGATGTATTTTCAAGAGCAGGATATCATACTTTGCATTTGCGCGAAAACAAACATGCGCAATAAAAGTTCAGGCTATTTAATAGCCTACAAATTAGTGTTATTGTTTAGGAGAATTAAACAGTAAAAGACATTCTAAATTTATTTGTAAAAAAATGCTCAGTCAAAATCTTTCCATTTTATTCATAGTTTTCTCTCTATTTAGCTTATTCTTCAATATAAAGGAGGAAAACTCAATAAATCACTTTCAAATAAATTATTTGAACCTTGATTAATCCATTATTAATATTCCAACTGAGATCCATAGTAAAAAAAATACTATTTATTATATGTTTGGAAAAAACTGACTTTTCAGTACATCATAACTTAATGTTAATTAACTCTCTGTATACCTCTTCTTTTATCCACTGAACATTTTTGAATTGCAATATTAATTAAAGCAAATAAAATTCTTATACAACTTAGTTTATGTCATTAGCAAATTGAAAATCTCGACTTATTGCAAAAAGACATTTCTTAAACAAACTTTTGATAATTTTATCAGTCTTTGGATTTCAACGAAAGGTGACCGCATCTAGTACTGAAGTAAGTGGCAAATAAAATCGCTCAAATAGCAGACAACAAGTCCCTATACATACGAATTATTCCTGACCAGTTCAGTTATATTAACGTTCCGTTTTAAATCAACTCTAGGGCTATTTTGGGACGGACCTAGAATTTAGGATGAAATTTAGAACTGCAGACAGATGACGAGGACGACACCTGAGCTGGCATCCCCCCCCCTCTTCTGACTTCCCACCACACCAGAGGGAGGTCATTTAGCTTCGACGTCTCGAGCCTGAAACCTTAAGATCAGGCCCTTTAATACTGACCATCGTGAATGATAATGGAATCTAGTGGATAATAATAATTTCAGGTAATAATTTGTTTTATTATAAAAACAAATATATTTATTATAAAAAATATATAAATAATTTGTTTTTCTAATATATACAAAGCTCAAGTAAAGGCAATTGAGAAATCCGGTTTTTCGTAAAGTATTTTTATGTATTTCAGTTTATATGGAAAGATGAACACAGTTTTATGTTAAATCTTATTAGCTTTTATATCATAAAGACTCACGCAGTAAATTTATCCCCATGATCCCAGTAATTAAACAATTCACCAAGTGGGACAAGCACTGGAACATTGGGAGGATATCTTAATATTAACCTTTCTTCCATACACCAGTCAGTTAACTTTGCTGGTATTTCGACGTTTGTAATTTCCGAATCAATCCTAAAACTGATGGATTTCGATCTCAATTTTGTCACAAAACCTCCTAATTTTAAAGTTTCAATTTTCAGCATAAACAATTATCGGAAAATTACCAAAAATTTGTAAAACAAGCAAATGGTATGATAGTCAGAACACCTGTAATATGAATTAGAGTAAAGAAGAATTGCAATAAATAATGAAAGAAAAAAATCACGGTTTAGATAGAAAGCAGTTATTTTTATCTGAAATTATACGGTAAATAAATTCAAAGAAGTTTCAACCATCTCACGGATTTGTTTGGAAAAAAGATTTATTAAGAAATGTAAAAAAAATTACTATCGCCGGTTGGAAATCGATACTAAAATGTTAAATCATTTACGTGTGTATTTTATTGACAAAGATAACTTACTGTTTTTTTCATGTGAAATGCTAGCAAACACTATTTAAGTTTTAAAAACACTTACAATGTAATAAATAATCAATATCCTTGAAAACTCAGCAAATAAATATTTTATGCCTTGTGGAGTTTTCTATGTAAATAACTGCTTGTGAATACACACATTTTATTCTTTAACTACTAATTTTACTGAACTCTGCTGAAAATACAGGAGAAATATAGAAAAGCTGTTCCTCTGTTAAATCCCTTTTTATACCAGAGAAACAACGGTAATTTTAAAAGTTCATTTATTAATTTTAAACAACTTTGTTTTTGTTTCTGTAAACAAATTTTTACATTTCATCATAGCATACATAAATAAATTATATCTCAAATAGTCAGAAAGTATATTTTCGCCATACTTACAAAGTGTAAATATAGGATCTATAGATTTTTTTAAAGATATAAAAATATCCAAAAACTGAGAGCTCTAAGCAAAATTTCAGGAGTTTCAGAATAAAGTTCATTATTTACTCCTTACGAGAATTTCTAGTAGCTCTAAAACTTGAGTTCCTTACTTATTGATCTCAGATTCTTCATCTCGCTCGGATGATACGGCTTTTCCTTTTTTGTTGTAGACATTTCTTATACGTTTACTTGCTTTGATTATAAAGCTGTTATTAATACACTCTTAAACTATATTTTTCCCGCACTTTAATTTTCTTCACAGCTCTTATTCGACCGGCACACTTTTTTATAACTTAGAAAAGGAAAACGCAGGGTTTTCTTCTATATGCAGGTATAAATAATATGTATATGTGTATATAATATGGCTAATACATGTAATTTAAAATTGTCACAAGCACTTGGAAATGTTTTGAAAAAAAATACAAATTTATAAATATATATATGGATGTCAATAATTTTGATATACATAATTTTTTTTCGAAAATCTCACAAACGTCATGCCCACAAACAAGCAAAATGTACAATCTGACTACATACCAGATACATAAAATATATCGTATATTTGTTACTTGGAAATTTGTTTTGTAAATCAGATACATAATCTTATTATTTTTTACATTCTCATGTATGAAATAAATGAAAAAAACATATAAAAGCCCAAAAACACTTTTTTTAAATAATGTCCGTGAACCGTAAAAAAATAAGAAACAACACTCAACGGCAACATGAAATTTTATATGAGACCTTACAAAATTTTTTTTAAAAATTATTCTGCATGAACCTACCTGTCTGTGCGTCTATAGATGTCCATCTGAACACGATAAAAACAGAAATAACTAGATAGGTGAAATTTAGCACATAGTTGTATCATTAGAAATGATGATCTGTATCAGACATTAGACCAAATTAATTAAAAGGGCTGATTGCCTGTATAGATACGTCATATGAAAACGAGATGTTTCAAAATCACAACAACCTAGATAAAGAAAATTGTGAAAGAAGCCAAATGAAATGGAAGTTTACTGCCAAAATTTTACATCTCTCCCAAATTTTAGGAAGAAAGGAAAAAACACAAAGTCTCTATATTACAATCTATTTTTCTTCCCTATTCTATGAAGCACAAAGCCTGCCATTTTTTGTAGGTATTCACATAATTTCTGCATTCGTGCAAGGTATTACATGTGTTTTTAAGTTTCCTACTGCTTATCGTAATTGCTGTAGATTTTTGTGTTTCATTTTTAAATTTTTGAGACTATCAAACGTATTCTACAAAAGAAACTATTTTAGAAATGGTAATTTTATTGACATGAGTAAATGATGCAAAAGAGCATTCCGAAACGAAAAGTGATAGAAGAATTTTGAGAAATGAAACTACTACCAGAATTAAGAATGAAATCAGCGCCGCATCTATAACCTAAAAGCTTTTATTATCTTAAGATCTGCGCCAATAATGCATAACTTAAGTTCATTATTGGCGCAATAATGCACAACGTATAAGCATGAAAATTTATACATTTTCCTTCCGAGAAAGGATAATGAGTCAATTACAAATATCATTGATCTAAATGCAACAAAAGAAATTCGCATGAGGAATTTACTTTGTCATACTTATCAAATATCAGATAAATGCAGATTTTCATAAAATCATCGGAAAATGTTGGACGAAAATAATAACAGAAAATACAAATAATAGAAAAAAATGCTAAGCATAGCAGTAAGATGTGATTTTAGGTATTTTTTTCCTGCTTGATTTTTAACTCTACATTGCACACTTTATTTTTCCGCCAAAGTTTTGCAAATCTGTATAAATAACCCCGGCAAATATATTTAAATTTAATTTTAACTTAAATTTTAAAATATTTTTAAGGATTGCAAAAAATTATAAAATATTTTATTTAAAATGAAATAATTTTATTTAAATTTTTTTTAATCTTTCCTATTTCCAGTAAAAGAAGCAATAATTAATTCGATTTAATTTATTAGTCATTAAATTATTTTAAAACGAAAAAAATATAGAGGATGCAAGCATACATCACGGGATAGGGCACTATTAAATTTGATATTTATTTTTAATTTAAATTTCGTTGGATTTTTTTTTGTTATTCACGTATAAATATGAAAATATCGTTACACAATTTTGATAATCATTTCGAATGACTTTTATAACATTTTTTTACTCATAAAATGCCTTTTTAAGGAAGAGTTTTATTTCAAGAATGATTATTTGAAACTGCATTTTCATACAAACCTATACACATGCTTTGCTGCACCTGGGCATAGAAATCTTCTTATTAAAGGCACAAAAAATGAGAAAAGGGAGACCTAAGCTGTATTAATGAGATTCTGCTTTTTTATTTTAATCAAACAGGTCATTCACCTCAAAAAAAGCGACTTCGTGTGGTAATCGCAGCGTCTCCTAAATGATCTATATGAACATATCCTTAAGATTTAAATGGAAATTTCGCAGACGGTTTGCCCATTTTATTTATTCTTGATATATGACTTTGTAAAAGAACCGCATTTACAATTCAAACAGACTCCTCTGTATTATTATCCACATACTTGCTTCAATTAATGTTTAACAACCCATTATCTAGCTATCTAAATACTGAATTCAGTTTCAAAAATTTCAAAATTTTTCTTCATATAAATCCTCTTGTAGTAAAGTTTTGTTTCTAATTTGATAGCATTGTTTTACCATTCATTTTTTAGAACTTTTAGAAAACCCAGGATTAAACTTTTTGGATGCCTTTAAGCAACTTAAATATAGGGGCTTTCCAATACCCTTTCAAACTTCCAAAACTAATTTTTTTTATTGATTTCAAAACTTATTGTATAACTTTAATAACTTATTGTGTAATTTTTAAATAAGAAATATTACGATAAACTGAAATATTTTTTGTTTTGTTTTGGGTCACCTTTAAAAGAGTTGGTTTCAGTATCTCACTTTAAAAAAAATTTAATGTAATTTTAAGCAAATTAGTAAAAAAATTAACAAAAAAACCCCCTTTTTTAACGCATTTTGAATACCCGAATGCGAAATTTGCCGGTATTAAAGATTTGGAAATCAGGCAGTCAACAACAAAGAAAAAAAAAAGAGACTACACTTATTTGTAAGTAAAATTTTAAAAATTAAAAAATTCCTAAGAATATTTTTCTTAAATTTAAGTAACATTTTATTATTATTTGTACAATAATATTTTGTATTATATTCAAGTACATGTCTTCTATAGGTCAAATGAAATCACTAAATTAAATTACCTCGGAAATATTGCAACAAAAATATCAAGACTTCAGGGCCCTTAAGCAGTTGTCTGTCTGATCAGAAAAAAAAAAAAAAAAACGTGAGAAAAACAATAAGCAAAAATCATTTTATGTGAATGGAGGTCGAAGCAAAATTAAAATTTAGAGATTTTTAATAAAAACTCATTATTTTTAAACTATACAAAATTTGATATAATATATTTTCTCAATAACTATTGTTATAAGATCAATGCAATCTATATGAATCATTATTTTATGCGATTTGACTTTGTTTAAATAACGTATCTAAGTGCAAAAAAGATAGCGTTATGTACATTATGCTTAAACATTTGTATCTAAATTTTAAATAAGGTTTGCAAGAAGATGCTTTTAAAGATTTAAACACATTTTCCTGATAGGTATTTAGCGAAATTTAACTGATTTCTAAAGATACAAAGTTTAAGAAGTACATTTTGTGATATACCCTCCTTAATTGAAATATAGGAGGATCCCAAACTTTCTTTCAAAACAAGGTACAATTAGCATAAGTTAAAGAGTTCTCTAAAGGAATATAAAAAAAAATGGTAAACACAGAAAGGAGTGAATGGAGGAGATTATACTTCACTCTTGCATCAGGAAATGACAAAGAAGCAATTTGTCTTCAACATGTCAGATAACGTTTAGCGCTAATTACCAATTTAAAGTATTATCGTTCCCATCAAACGAAGTAAACAAATGAAAAAAAGTCGCGATAATTCAAGAATGAGGGAATTTTTTTATTCTTTCCCCACTGCCTTTTTTTATGCAAAGTCTTCTCGCTGAAGAACGGCCATACGATTCTCATTAGTGATACCAAATCGTTTTTCTGGGAACACTTATCTTTTTCAACGCACAATTATCTTGTTCTTAATTCTAAGGCACATCTACACAGAAAACTGAGAGTTTCTCCACACCCAGTTCAAATACCGCTTCAGCTGCTTGCCTCATTCTTCTTTGTGGAAACCGAGCGCAATTATTATATATTGTTTAAAGGCAGTTACTTTTTAAACACAGTTGATAAACATAAATACTTCCAGTGAACTTTGGCTACGAAGTTAGTTAAACGAATTATGCAGCAGGAGAAAGAAGAGAAATTGAGCACTGCGAATGAATAAAATTAAGATTGTCTCATTGGATTAATTGTCACTGTTATATCAAAATGTCGTATGTGAAATTTGCCAAAGCATTTTATTTATGGAAAACATTTGTGTCGGTTGACTACATCTGCTCTCAAATTGTTGTAAGTGATATGTGATTGCCGTATATTACCATAAAATGCCATATATTGTCTGTTGTATCAAATGTTTCAATTAAAATCTCATATGTTTCATTGTGTGAGACTTTTGACACACGGCATTGTAATATAAAAGGAATATTATTGGACTTAAAGTAGACCCTTTATGATTGAATGAGACCAGTATGGTTTTAAACAGAGTCTAGGTTTCACTTAATCAATGCTCAGATCCGGAGCATGAATTAACACAGATAACTAACTAATAATTAAAGCACTTAAAATCATTTAAATAAAGAGTAATAAATATAATAACTATTGAATCTAATATTTTAATTTTAATTTCAGCCATGACTTTTATATCTACATAAACAAATTAAAGTTTATTCATAACCAATATGCGCCATTTAAAATTTTTTGGGCAAACCGGCATCATTATTTCACTTTATTCAAGTACAATTGCTTTATATATTTCTAGTGAACTGCCAACAAATTCAACTGATAAATTTATTCACAGTCTTTTTAAAAATAAATAGCATAAAAGAATAAAAATAATTCTGAAAATTATTTAACAACCTTCTTTCATAACATTTTAAAGTAAACCAGTTTTAAAACCCTGAGGAGAGCTGGCTTGTTGCAGCCTCAGTTTAATGAACTGAAGTTTACGGTATTAACTACCTAATTACGTCATTCATAATCTTGCACAGAAAATTGAAAGTTACTTCACCTTCAATTTACGTACTTGAAAGCTTTTTCTGGAAATCAAACTTATTTATTTCTTACTAGTTAATAATAGGTGCCTTTTAAAAATGTTTAAAAAAGAAAAATTATCCTGATGAGTTTTAGAACAGATTTTACCGAAAACTTACCATGCTGAGTTGTTCTTATAAATGAGCAACGGGAATGATAAAAAGAATAGCAATAGTTGCTAAATAAGATTTATTTATATAA
Organism: Argiope bruennichi; assembly: GCF_947563725.1. Lineage (NCBI taxonomy): Eukaryota > Metazoa > Arthropoda > Arachnida > Araneae > Araneidae > Argiope > Argiope bruennichi. Next base: position 113,179,632 of record NC_079163.1, on the reverse strand, counting down.
TACACTATTGCACGTAGGTTTTTTAGATCCTTAGAATGTGGTGGCTTGCAGTAAAATCTCAGCTTTGAAATAAAATGTTTTCGGATTCGAGCCCATTCTATATAAATTCCCATCTATGCATCTGACTGATACATGTTAATTTTGGAGGCTTAAACGTAAATTTTTAATATGGAAGATTGGTGTGCTAGATCCAGTGGCACAGGGTGGATATGTGACATTAGGGGTATGATATTTTTTCACTGCCTTCCCAGGTGGGCCCTAAAACGTGTGCCGGTACATCTACACGTCCCCCCCCCCCTCACACACACACTCTGTCTTCTTGCCGAAACGCTGCTGGCTGTAAGGTAATGCAAGTTTCATCTAAATTTTATCATTGCGCCGACCCAAACAGCCACCCTGTTGCTTTAAAACGGGGTATTATTTAGAAAATTTACATTTCCTTTGTACATTTCGTCAGTAAACACCTATTTACTCTACTTATTTCAACTTTATTTGATACTTTTTGTCAAAGTTACAGTTAGTTGTGGAAAAAGTGACCAAATAATACCACAGCATGGTTTAAACAAAAGAGCAGTAAAGTTAAGCAAATATGCATCAATTACAAATTTTAAAATCTCTGACTCTTAAAGCACAATAATAATGGAGCTTCACTAGAAGTTTATCAGGTTCATTCGATTTCGATTTATCTTAAAATTATAAAGGTTTAGAAACGTAAGAACTAGTGATACTAGTACTAGTGCATTAATAGTAACTAGTGATACGTAATACTAGGGCATTTTTCTTAGAAGCTCACCATAAATCTATTTATATTTTCAGTTTCAATAACCAAAATTTAAGATGATCACAATTATTTCAAAAATACTAATTTTTTTGCTTGACCAGGCCTCAGACCTTGGCATGTAATGTTTATAGGAATCTTCCCTTTTTTTTTAAATACAGTTTGCTAATAATCTATCTCAGGTGTCATTTTGGAAGGTAAACAAGTTAAAAATCTTAATTAATTAAGGTATTATGCAAAACCTCATTTTCTGAATTCATTTATAAGAAAATCAGTAATGCTTCATATTTATCTTTTATAGGTTATTGCAAAGCATTTAAATGAAAATCTTTTATGCGATACATTCATTTAAAACTTAAATAGCAATATATTAAAAAAAGTAGAACTTCAGTTATTCGAAATCCAGTTATCTGGATCGCTTTGATCGAAAGAAAAAAAAAATGCGTCCCAAGCAAAAGTATATAAAAGCAAAGAAACAACAGACTTTTATGTTAAAGCAACGGTATTTAAATGCAATGAAAGTGCATATATTGCTTATATTCTAAGAAATAACCTTTTTCCCGACAATTATTCGAATATTTGATTATTTGGATAGGTCCTGCTTCCATTTCATCCATAATTGAAAATCTACTCTACAATGCTTCATTAGGTATTTTTTAAAAATTATAAATAGCTATAATCCATTTTTTTATTATTTCAAGACACTATACCTTTACGTATGATTCTATAATGTGTAAGTTAAATGTATAGTAAAAAATTAAATTTAAAAAAGTTATTATAATAATATTTTTAACATCAAACCATAAGAATGGTTGACTACTGATTGATAACATGAATAAATGTTGTATAATTTGTATAATATAATATAATAATATAAATGTTGAATAAATGCTGTAGCTGAGTAGCTACAAATCAATTGCTTCCAGAAAATAACATTTTTTTTATCATGATTTTCACCTGTAAGAACTTGAATAAAATAAGAAGTAGCTCCTTGGGATCACTTAGACCAATATATTGACTAAGTGATTATTTTGGTATATTGTGAATATTGTGACTAAGAGATTATTTTGGTATATTGTGAATATTGTGACTAAGTGATTATTTTGGTATATTGTGAATATTGTGGCTAAGTGATTATTTTGGTATATTGTGAATATTGTGGCTAAGTGATTATTTTGGTATATTGTGAATATTCTGGCTAAGTGATTATTGTGAATATTGTAGCTAAGTGATTATTGTGGCATATTGTGAATATTGCGGCTAAGTGATTATTGTGGTATATTGTGAATATTGTGGCTGAGTGATTATTGTGGCTTCGTGGTATATAATGAACCTAATCTATTCACCAATGTTTCACGAATTTTATCCGTACCTAGTCATAGTATTCACCTTTATATATATGCTGATATTTCTTCACAATTGATTAAGACTTCACAATAACTTAAAAGACTTACGCTGTGTAAGTAATAATTAATAATGATCTTTTGATAAAACATTAATTATGAGAATTTTTCGGAAAAATTTCACGTATGCAGTTATTTTTTGATTGGAAAATCATGTTTCAGCAACTTTAAAAGTCATTAAAATTAACTGCTTTTTGTCTAGTAGTAATTATCAATGATTATCAATTATAATGTTATCATAAAAAGTAGGAGCTAATTTAAAGAAAATAAATAATAAATAGAAATTTCTCTGAAGGACAGTTTATTTTTTCATCTATCTCCAAAATGAATTTCAAAAACTGTCGAATGTTAAAAACTTTAACGCTCTTTTGCCATCCACAAAACTAGATGCTTATACGTTTTGCTGGTCGCATTCGTCGGATAAATTCTTTAAAATAAAACGTAATTATTTTGATTAATAAATAAAATTAATAGATACGATGCCAATGAATATCTGTCTATATTGTTTTAATAAAAAATAGTTTTATGCATGTTTTGAGTCTAAGATATGCAGGCAGTCCAATATTCCCGGAGCTGTGGAGTCTAGCTCTAAAGATTAGCAACAGTTTTCATCAAATGTTACTTTATTGTATTGTCTTCAGAATACTTTATTGTATTGTCTTCAGAATACTTTATTGTATTGTCTTCAGAATACTTTATTGTATTGTCTTCAGAATACTTTATTGTATTGTCTTCAGAAGTAGAAAGAGAGAAAAAAAAAAAAGAATTCTTCTTAATTTAAAGAATTTCCTGAATACACTAATATTATCTACTGCATGATGAAATGTTACAATTTTTTCGATTAAAAATTTACAATTCGACATTCAAAGTTAACTGATGCAATTTTCAAAACATCGAATCGCTTCCGAAAAAAAACAAAAACACTCTAAGCATAAGAAGATGGAAGGGTTTAAAATATTTTTAGGTCTTTCTTTCAGCTACACATTTCGAAATGGACAAACTCAAGAGCAGTTATGCTGTTAACGCAGCTATAAAAAAAATACCCCCCTAAATGATTTTTCGATGAGAAGCGAGTTTTTGATACATTACGTTTTCATCAGCTTTCTTCACTGGTTTCGAGAAGAAAGAAAGAAGAAAGATAGAAAAAAAAATAAAGGAAGTCAAAGAAAAAGAAGAAAGACATGTAAGGAAGTATAGAGTGAAAAGAAAGAGAAAACTTGAACGTCTGAATGCAAAGTTTTCAGCTAGCGAATCTTAGAATAGAATTGAATCGAATTTTTCTTTCTTGTTTTCGTCTTTGGCATCTTTCCCAGTAAGAGAAGATTTATTAGGGTCTTCTCAATACATTTTGACATTTAATATTACTTTTTGTAACATTTATTTCCGAATGTACACAGATCGCATCCCTTCTTCTGCTACAATTTCATTAAGACTTCCAACTGAATTTCTTGGAGATATAATTAGTCGGAGTAGCTTTCCTGCTGAAAATCAGATTTTGACGCATATGGGCTGCATTTGTTAAAAGCATTTCACTCAATTTAGAAAATTTACGCAAACTTTTTAGTGCCGTTTTATGTAAGTGATTTGATAAATAAGTGCTTTTAGCGTTTGGGATTTTTTCTATGACATTTAAGATTTACATCAAGTTTTATGCGCTCAAAAAGTGTATTTGATTTAACACGATTCTTTTTGTTCTTGCGTTTCAAGTAAAGTGTTTCTATAATTTTTCTATTTAATCTATTATTTTTCTCTTATTAATGATTTTTCTAAAAAGGCTATGTTAAAAACAATGAGTTTTAGTATAGCCAACAATGATTTCTTTTGATATGTTAACATTTTAACATAACAAAAAAAGTTGAAGTGATTTTTTATTTCAAAATTATTTCAATTTTTATGTTATGAATTTACTCAAACTTTAAACATATATACATTTACCGTTTTATGAGTTTTCCCAACATGTAAATTGAAGTAATTTCTAAAAAGTGCAAGAAAGAAAGTTGAAAAAATGTTATTGATGAATTGGAAAAACATCATTGCATGGCGTTTGCAGACAAGTTTCAAAAAATCTATATTTTCAAACATTTTCTAGGGTGTTTCTTCAGCATGCAAAAGATAAACCTTTTTATTCTTGTTCTTAAAATTAATTGTGTTCTCATCCCTCGGATTCAAACTGCACTTCTGAACTGCTCGGGCTTCTGGTATTTCCATGCTTCTCAGGGAATGTAACTTTAATTGTACAAAGTGAAACTACAATATCACGTGAAAATCTCTCATCTAAAATAAATTCTTTCTCTTCTAGATTTTGGTAAAATCCCCTTCTCGAATTATATAAGCTCTAAGTGCTTTCATGAGATCGGTTTTTCTGATATTTGCCTTGTTGTGGTGTGTGTTTCGCTTGAATTCCGAATCATGTGTTTAACAAGAAGCTTTTAAAACTTGTTAAAAAATAACTTTTACTTGATTATGAAAAAAAAATAAAGATATGACCTAAAGATAACGTCTCTTCTGTCTTATTCCCTTCGAAAACACACACGAGCATATATATATATTCTAAATATTAATTATTTTCTATTCTGTTAATTTTAAACTTAAAAGCACTTAAATTTCTGAGTTTTGAAGGTTCCGTACTTATTCTCAAAATATAATAACAATAACTTAATAACTGCTTTCCCGTCAATTCTTTAGTTTGCGTTCTAACGTGGTTAGTCCCGAAAATGGCAAGTGCCCATATTTACCTCCCCCTGGGAGATGCATCAGCAAAGTATATAACTTTGTACAATATTCTTTATGACATTTATTTTTCATTTTTCTTTGTTTCATTAACGAAGTCTATACTTTTGAACAATTTCAAATCTGAGATTTAATTATTCTCTTTGTAAATGTTACTCCAGTCGAAAAAGGTTGAAGATTACAGTGAGAAAAATCAATAGGACTCTCTTAGTCAAATACATTCTTTTGTAATAAAAGAAAGAAGTTTCTCTCTAAATATTCATTCAGATTAAGACAGGAAAGCAAAAGTGCTACATCAAATCCAACTTTCATAATGCTGAACCGCTGCTGACCTGTCAGTGGCATGCTGCAAATAGCCTCTTTGTCCTGAATCGGGAAACGATCTAATACTAGCCTCATGTCTGCGGTTTAGTTCGAGATATAGCCATCATTTTTTGCACTTATCTTCCCAGAATCTTCTTTCGATGAACTGTCCATTAACGACCTAAAAGCTGTGAAGAAAGGTGAGAGATTGATGTCACTGGTATTTTCCCCGAAATGAAATCTTTGCGCCTCGAACAAAGCTATTTATAGAGTGCGTCGAATGATAAACCAAGTATCAAGTTAGTACTCCTCAAATAAGTGGCAGATTTATGATTGTGATATGAAGTCCAGTGGGTACCATGAAACTTGTCCTACTCTAGGTGTTTACCTAACCTTAGCTGATGATGGAAAGTAAATATATTTTCGAGGTACATTTAGTTAATGGGTAACTTAACGATAACCTACTTTATATCTAGTTCAACTAACTAAAACATATCCATGTATGAAAGAAAGTTATAGACATCTACTCGTGTGTCTATAATGAATTTTAATGCTGTCCTTAAATCTTCAACCATTTTAAAATGAGATTCATTTAAGTTTTTGGTATTGTTTGAGTTGGAATTTTCAAAGCTATAAAATCATGAATATGATATAAGTTTCAAGTTGAGAAATTGTCAGACTATTATATAATTGTCTTTTAATGTGATAAGAGATATACTGCTTGTGATAGGAGTAAAGAGCTCGCTTAAGAAATATTTTGACGAAAAGTCTGTATATTTAACTCTAGACTCATATGTGAATTATACCTTTAAAATTCAATAGGTTTTGTTTTCAGCATATATCGAAAAGTTAATGTAAATAGAATAGATTAGTGAGAATTCTAATGTTAGTTATTAGTAACAAATACAGATTTTAGAGTATATTTCGTAACCATTTTGTTTGCACCTCTTTAGGTAACAGATATTTATTAGATATCCAGAATTACCCGGCATAATAATCCCGAATTACTCATACTTTGAGCATTTCCTTTATCACACTATGTTAAATCCATTATTCCTTCCTCTCCTAAACGAATCTCCTCTGCAGTGTTTGCTATGACACAAAATACAGCTCCATACATTCTTCAGTAGTTTTGTCTATATTCTTCCACCAGCTCATCGATGTCGTTGCTATCCATCTCTGGTCTCAAAGTCTTGGACAGAAACAAAATCTTATCGTTCCACAGGAACTTACTCAAACTCCTCGGATTCGTGTTCGACGCTAGCTGGCCAAAACTTCTTCCATGTAGATATAAGGGTTCTTTTCAAACAAGTTCTCAACACAGACTGATACAGGCCAATCCAGCCTGTGACATTACGGTATCTCCGGGTAATTCTGGCGAGTCACTTTTTCGCATCTTATATTGCTGTTGATGCGAAATGCTCGTTAACCGATGTTTGACTGTAATTATACACTCTCTTTCTTTTAGGAATGGAAGATCTTATTGTAATCCAAATGAGTAAACAAAGATGCCGCATTCGAGCTGCATCTATATTATCCAAGTTTCCATGGTCCACCAACGTGTCTGCTAATAATATAAATAAATAATAATCTGATAATATTATAAATATATTCCCTTCCATAATTTTGAACTAGTATCAAATGACTAGAATGACGTATCCTGAATCGACAATTCATTTTGCAAACTTCCACACCACATCAGCATGGCAACGTTTCATGTACAAAAATTTAAACGGAGAAATAAGAAAATTCATGATGTATCTTTATGGATTTCGTCATAGTAATCATGAAGTTGAAACTACTATTCCCCGACTCTGACTAGTTTACGGTTGGCCTTTGACCTCATTCAGACAAGCACATTTGTTAAGAGGGGAAGACGTACGAAACAAAAAACAAGACGCAGTAAATATTATAATAGGGTTGAGATGAATATGACTGTGTTCACATTAACTTATCAAAATAGACTCGTCTGATACCTGACAATATTTAAATTCAAAGGCCAAATCGTTTGACTTACAGCTACTAAATTTGGCACATGTATACCTTGGAGGTTGGGAATGTGCACCTCAAAGTGAGTTTTTTAAATTTTTTTGTTAGAATTAAAAATTAAACGAAATTCTGCCCTTTTTATTGTGATAACTTCCTAAAATATTATCGCACAAACAGGATTTTTATGTCAAATTAAAATTCAAAAAAATTATCTTTTTAATAATATTAATGTTATAAATTAAGTTTTTAATTCCAACGAATTAAAAAAAAAATATCTTAACTATATTTTTCAACAACTTATTTCGCACAAAATCAAAATAAAATTTAACCTGCACGAGTACATTTCGCGTACATGGAAAAAAATAAGTATGTTGCCAAGACTTTGATAAAAACTCAAACTAAAAATTAAGCTGCTACTGGAAATTAATTCTAGAAAAGCTTAAATTTCAGCACGTGTCTGTGTGAAATGAAATAAATATGAAATATAGTATTTTCTAAAAAATAAATATAAGAAAACATTTTCTATAATTTTTTACAGTATCTATCTTAGTAATTCAATGAATCAGTTTTATTTAAAGTAAATGTGGTTTAATATATGCAGGATATCCACTCTAATCAGGGCCCAACAGCTATTTTGTAAACCTTTAATAATAAGCATACACCTGCTAACAAAATGGTCTAAATGAAGTAAATAATTATATTTTATGTAACTTGAGTCAATAAATGTTTTGATGAATTACAAATTTAAAATTTTTACATACCTCTGCTCAGTGAATCAATTATATTTAACAAAATATTTTTGAAACACTAATAAAGAAAAAAGATTTGATCGAGGCAAATTTTTGAAAGAGAAGTGCTTGACCTTTAGATTTAAGAATATAATGGTGTTTGATTATTGAATATAAAACAAAGAGCATATAAAGAAATTCTGTAAAAGGTAAAGATCTTCCATTTTTTTTTTCCATTCAAATCGATTTAACGCTTACAAAAAAATTTCACATCGCTTGATTCTGAGCAATGACCTTAGAATCTGTGAGAAAGTTCATTTAATCATAAGGCATTCTTTTTTCGAGCAGAAAATTTGTATTTTAACTTCTTCGGTAAGACCGTAAGATTGCAATTAACTTTTTTCAACGCCGATTTCCGGGTTTTTAATTGTTTTCGCTTAAAAATGATGTTTTGTGAACAAAAATTTTGCGAAATGTTTCTTGCTAAAACAGTTATAAGGGAATGTGTTTAAAATTTATTTCGGAAAGGTTAAACGACCTCTTCCGCTTTTATTTATTTATTTTATATTTTACAATGATCTCAATTATCTTTCAATTTGAACGAACTCAGAATAAGATTTTCCTGAAATGTTGTTTAATTAAGGATTTCAGTTTGAACTTTTATCATGACGAAATGCAATTTTGAAAGAAAAGGTCATATTATTTCATCAAAAAAATTATAATTAAATAAAAAAAACAGTTTGATTCAGAATGCATTCAAATGAATTTGGTATATCTACTACTTTTAATTAAGAAATAAATAGCACAGAAGTGAGAAAAAAAGAATAGAATTTTAATGATAGAAATGAAGAAAATGCATTTAACAATAGTAATGCGTTATTTTGAGTAACATTTTCCATAACTTTGAAAGTAATGCATATCAAATGTTAGATGACATTCAGATTCGTCCAAAGACTTTCGACGGTTCTTAGTCTACGAATAAATATTATTTCAAGCAATCAAATAAGTAATTGCGTTTTACACTTAATGCCTGATCTACTGTCAAAACGTTCCAATGAAGAACCAATGGATGTGGTCTCCCGAAAACTTTCTGATAAAGATGTTATGCCCCTTCCCCCAGTATAGAAATTGCGGACCTTGAGCCACGCCGTGAAAACCACCAGTGCTTAGATTTTTATTTTCATTCGCGCACGTGAACATTTAGTGATTCATAGCATGGTGAAGAAAAGCGAGTACATATTTTGGAAGCTTTTTGCGATCGAAAGAAACCAAATTTCTGCACAGTTTGTATTTGGTATAAGAAAGTGAAGTGAGAGTAGAGAATAGATTACTATAAAACTTATGCATTTATTGGATCTTTTATGACATACGACTTAGTATTAGGAAGGTTCATGTTCACAATAATTGTAAGGCTATTAAAAAAAATTATGTCTATCACACCTTGTTGTTTAAAAATACTTTGATAAGGAAGCCGCTAATAAATTAGCAATAAGAATTTTGATAGAAATTAAATATTACGAATATTCCTAGCGAACCAACATGTGGCCAAAGATGTCTTAATATATAATCTAAGATTGATTATTTTAACCAAATTTTTTTAATTATTCGACTATTCCCTGTAGAAAAGTTAAATACTAACCAATATTATTTTCCCTTTAATGAAACACTCATTCTTAAAAAGAATAGAATCCAGCCCCTTCTTTCCCGCACTTTTTCTTCATTCCTCGTGATTTTATAAAATTATTCGTTATTTCGATTTTGGCTTGAGGTTTTTCTTCTGTTAATTTTTTTAATTATTCTGCCTTTGTTTGAGATGCAGAAATTTATTGAAGCTATAATATTATTCTTTTATGAACCTAAAAGTTATTTTTCTGTATATTCTTTCTTAATATGGTTTCAAACTAAAAAAGATTCTTTTGTAAAAGAAAAACTGAACATTTTAAACATACTTCGTCATTTATTCATTTCATTTGTTTTATTCCACATCCAGATTTAAATTTTTCTCTCTCTCTCTTTATGTTCAACAAGAATAATTTGCAAAATATGGACGCAAATTTTTTAACAAATTATTTTTTCTGATAATTTATGTTTAAAAGTTATGTTCATTTACACTGAATTGGAGGTTTTGTTATGCATGTTATTATTCTCCACTTATTCTGAGGCTTAATGTGATTGAAACGTAAATAAAGACTTAAGCACGTATTATTATTTATTGTGCACAGTTAATTTACATAAGTGTATCGAATCCAATTTTCTATTTTCTCCTGAAAACTATTCATTGTCGATGTATATTAAAAATAATCTGTTTTAAAAAGAAAGGAAATTAAAATTTTTGAATTTTTTACCCATCCTATTCTTATTTTATCAGGGAGATTCAATACCAAAGTCCTAAAATCTCTGTCTTTCCAATATTAATTTGAATAATAGGAAGTTTAACTTTATTACCACAGGTTATTTCTTTGACTGCTCGATCCTCACTCGCGAAAACTTGAGAGTTTTCCGTGAATAAGAAAGAGCTTGGCTCTTCTTCCCATTTTGTCCTCTACACATCCCTGATCCTTAAAGAGAGCTTAGCTCGAGCTTTTTCTCACCCTCCCTCCTCCTTCCTCAAGATTTTCCCCCAGAAACTCAGGTTTCAAATGAATTGAAACTTCAATAAATCGTGGATGTGAATTCCATTCCAAATAGCGTCTCTCTCAATCTTTTAACTCAGAAGGAGGGAGGAAAAAAAGTGGAAAATATATTTATTATTTTTTCCCCATCGATATCTTTTATATCTATTTATTTTAGGCGATAACATCTTCATGTCACAGCAGCATCTAGTTAGAAACGATTGCTGTCTCCGTGCCTGATCTTTTATTGCCTAGATGGAAAAAAAGTATTTTTCTAATCTATCGTCAAGGATGACCCGGCTGACAAATTTTAAATTACATGATTTTTTCCCGACAAACAACCTCTTAATCGAAACATCCCTCTTCTTTAGAAGAAATCGGATTTTTTTACGTGTTTATTTATTTCTTCTCTCCCCCTAGTTCTTGCGTCGGGTACAAAATAGATTTTTCGACGCCTTTCTCACAAAATGAATGAAAAGCGCGTGACTTGTTTTTGTTGCAGCAGAGGAGAGCCATTAATATATGAATGTATTATTTTACTTTGTTTCGCCCGGCGTTAAAAGTAAAATGAAGAGGAGAAGAATCGTTTCTGCTCTTTTGTCACACTTTTTTTGCACCATTCGAAATGATTTAATGCATTCTTTGATCTTTTAAGAAAATTTTAGAAAAGTTTGTTGAACATTGTTGAAAATTAACTTAGAGAAAGGATTATTTTATTTCTCAGATAGAGCTCCTGTGTTATTTTTTCTAAAGGCATTTTAAATTATTTTAATCCGAGATTTCCTAAGACTCTCAAGCTGGAGTTGTGCAGAAAAATGTTTTCGTTGTATCATTTTCCAAATTTTTCAGCATTTGTAATAATGTTACTTTACGACATTCTATATTCATTTTATTGAATACTTCCCAAAATTATTTATAAGGTAACGTGTAGAGTAATATTCTCACAGTGCCATCTTTTGTATTCTCCAATATTTTTAGTATTTTTACTTTATATTCTCTTATATTATTTTTATCGAAGACATTCTAAGAGTTGGGTTCGTGTACAACAATGTTTTTACACTGATTTCTTTCTGATTCTCCAATATTTGTATTACTGTTACTATATTATCGTTGCTATGCTATGACCTCCTATGTTACTTTTTATGAAAGACATTCGAAAAAACCCTATATGGAATCGTGCAAGATAGTAGTTCTTCAACATAAGAAAGGAAATGACACAAATTATCATTACTAAAAATATTGCATCCATATTTGACAAACTCCCTTTTTTAATTAATTTTTTAAAATTTGTTGTTTATTTTTGTCTCATTTTCTTATTTGTTTTCCACTTTTAGGCTTAAAATTTAGTTTGTTTCAATCATATTAACGTATCATTTGGAAGCAACACTATGAATAATAATGAACGGACCTCGTTATTTTCAGCCCGGTCAGATGATGACGACGACACCGGAGTTGGCATCCTGTCTCCGCGCTTCCGCGTCATACCAATGAGAGGACGTTTGGCAATTGACATCAGATTTAACGTGCATCATTTTAGGGTTAAAAGAAATTTTTAAAAAAATGGCTTTTCTTTTTTTAAATGGACATATTTTTTTTTAGGATAATCTTCTATTGGTAATCATACAAATAATATTTGAATATTCTGTGATATGAAGATTATATTTTTGAAATTTGCAAGCCAACTTTTCATCGATAAAAATTCTTGAAATGTTGATATTTTAAAATTCTTATTTATTAACTTTAGGGCCTGATACATTTTTCGGTTGACGACAATTCACCAGGTGAAAAAGTTTCAGATTTATTGTTTTGACACGTTATTCTTGTTGATGCATATTTATGCACATTTCTCAGGTATTTCTGTTTAGCACAGAGTAATCTTGTTTCACCAAAAGGCAAATAATATCAGAGTATTATTTTCCATCTAATAATTCCTTAGAACGTCTGATGGTTCATCCGTAATATCTTATGTAAAGCACTGAAACGTGATCTTAATAAGTGCAATTGAATGGTATTTTTGTTGTTATATCAAAAATCATAATTGAAGCAGAATTCAAAGTTATATATTGTAACTATCAGCAACAGAAATTATATTAAAAAAATATTTGTATATGAAATACGTCTTTAAAAATGAATGCAATAGATGATTGATCAAGCAAATCGTCCGTTTAAAGACAAATGTTATTTGGACTATTTGTTTACGAATAACTGATTTACCACGGGATTGTATGCAAGTTTGATACATTTGTTCTCTAAATCCAATGAATAACAAGTGAGAATGGCTTCCTCGAAAATTTCCCACATACTTTCCAATAAATGTATTTTTATTGTTGGGATGCGGTTAATACATAAATACTAGAAAAACACCGAATGCATAGTTTGGGAGCCTCTTTTCTGGCCAATTAAAACCAAAATTCACATAAAATCACATAATAAATTTCATATATTTAAGTAGTTGTGTTTTTGAGTAACGGCGCTCACATTCTTATGGTAGGACAAATCAACAGACATTCAACCTCTTCACGGATTTGGTTCCGAATTTGATACATATCTACACTTTAGATATAAATCTGTGTTCCAAATTTTGTCCATTTAGCTCACTTTCTTTTGTAGTTACCGCGTTAACTTATATTCCGACAGCCGGACAGACAGACATCCTCTGAATGGATTTCATTTAAAATTTCCCAAAAATCTACAAATATGGAATAGAAACCATACCCTGTTTCCATCCGTCTAGCTCAAAGTGTTTTTGAGATATTGTGTTCACAGGCGGATGGATGGACGGGCAGGCAGACATATTTCCAAAAATGTCTTTTTTGGGCTCATGAAGTTTTGAAAAGTGGAGATGCGTCAAAATCTAGAATTCAAATGTTTTGACGATTATAATATATTATATATTTCATATGCGAGAAAGTAAAAATTGCGATTTCGTAATATGTTGCAAAACCAATAATATATATCTAATTCTTGATTTGAAAAGTGAGCACTTCTCTAGACACTTCACTCTTTTTAGGTTTCATACTGTACCAGTTAATTTTGAATTAAAAATTTACAAGCTGACTTACAAAATTCAGAAAACAGAAAACAACTAAATCGTGTAAAAATGATTTTTTTTATGCCATTGTCAGACTTTCGTTCGAGAAATCGCTGACAGATCGCCTCACCTTCGATTTCCATTCTCATCTGTTCTCCTGACTGAAATCTTTTATCTTCACACATTAATATTTTTTTTTCTTTCTCTCTCTCTCTCTGAAGGGGGTGTCAACAGTTTACAATCAGATATCTATAGTTCTACAAATCTCAAACAATCATAATTTTTCCTGGCGTTTTTTCAATCTAATGTTCGTTATATAAGCATGCATTCGTTTTCCAAGTATAAAAATCGATTGCAAAAGCATTCTTGCTCGCAATACGGGCTGTCCGCTAACCGACAACCCACTTTAATGCAAAATGAATTTTGTTCGCATTAATTTTTATTTATTGAAGATTTTTATCACAAGTGCCAATGGCTGAAAACTTTCTGTTTCTTTTTATAAAATTGTAAAGAATAAAATTTTCAAATCATAGTGCTTCATTTCTCTAATCTCAGAATTATAAAATTCTCAATTATTAGTTAAGTGATTGTCACGGTTCAACTGATAGATTTTCATGAATGAACTGCGAAAATAAATTGAAGACCACAAGGATTAATCTCAATAGTCGGAAAGAAGAATCTAATCTCAGCCGACATCAGGCAATAATTTCAGCCTCATCACTTCGGCTGAAAAGATTCTGATTAGAGAGTAACGTTGTGCTTGGATTAATTCACCAACTGAGTGCAAAAAATCCAGTCGAGATGTCAAGAATCAATAAATCCTAACCGTGGATTCATTAAGGCGAAGTAATTAAATTGCTCTTGCTGTCATCTGGGAAGGGAGTAGATGAAAAGATTCAGAGGAAAAAGAAGACATAATTCTTCAGGAGGATGAGATATTTTTTTGGAAAAATGCCGATTGTTTGCAAGGACAAAACCTCTGCTTGATTTATAAGTGTATTAAGGAATCATTTCTAACAGCAAAAAAATGGCGATTTCGATGGCATCTAGCGCAAAATTGGAAGTAGCCTTTTCAAGGCACTTTTAAAATAAATTTTCATAATAATAATAATAATGCAAATAGTGGCATTTGCGATTATTCTGTGTATTTGCTACAGCATTACCATAGAGATATGCCACAAAACGATCTCTCAGAGAGACTTTTAGTGTTTCATTAAATAAACGTATCCACAACATAATAATCGAGAATAAAACTATTTGTAACAATTGCGATTATTTCGTACATTTGTTACAACATCGTCATAGAGATATGTTACAAATAATATCACAAAGAGTCCTCAGGAGTTATTTAATGCTACCTATTTACTAAATTAAAAACTATGATTACTTATTGAAATATCTATATATTTCTAAAAAAGTAGCTATTGCATTTTAATTAATTACTTATTTTATGCAAATGCTATTTGATTTTGCGACTTTCTAATAGCATTCCAGTTGTAAAATTCAATATATAAAAGGATTTTGCTGTTTGGTTTAGTTAACAATTCATAAATTTTAAAAATGTATAATAGGAAATATAATATAAATATAAACAGGAAATTTCGAATAGCCTAAGCCAATGTTGAAATATTAACGCATTATATGCTAAAACTCTAATATTTAACTTTTTCAAAGGTAATTATATTACTTATATTACCATTTGAAAGGAAGGAAACACTGGTCTGTTTTTTTTTTTTTTTTTTTTTTTTTTTAAACTTAGAATGAATAGACGCATTTTTAGTTAGAAATAATTTTATTTTTAATTACAGAAATTACATTTATTGAATATATAATTTTTATATATTCTTGAATTTTAGTCTGATAATATGAGTAAATGAAAGAAAAGTATTAATTCTTTATAGATATATAATTATGAATAATAAAAAACACAATTAACTAATGCAATTTGTATTTATTTTTATGACTGAAAAATACTGATATACAAAGATATCGATCACAAAAAAAAAAAAAAAAAAAAAAAGCCTTTACTAAAAAAAAAAAAAATCTATGTTTTTGGAATAATTACCGGCAGCAAGAAATTATTACCACAAAAGTTACTAAAATAACAATCCTTCAAATAGCGAGCTTTTATATTTTTAGAGCTACTGAAAGGAATTCTAAGATTCTATTTTTGCAAAATTCAAAATAGCGGTCGCATAATGCAACGGTTCTCGTAACGGTCAGCAGCAGACGAAAAGAACGCCAAATACAGTTCTAATTACTTTCTTTCGCAATAAAGATTTATTTGCGAATGTCAAGATTGCTCTAAGCAGGGAAGTCTTTTACACTAAGCAGACTACCATGTTGCACAAGATTCTGTTTTTCGCCAACTTCACAGAGTGAAGATGCAATACTTGGCGCTTTTACACACATTATGCGACTGTTAAAGAAAATAGCTGTAATTATCAAATTCTGGGAATGTTCAACATAGCACAAATAATTCGTCTCGCAGAAGCATACAAAAATTCACATTCTTGTTTGAAATATAATGAGCAGTTATTCTATGTTTCTTTAAAATATTTGAATCACTGAAACAACAAAGCACATGTTACAAGAAAAAAAAATTGATTCTATCTGATATTTATGAAATTTTCTTTCAGTGCTATGCAATATATATATATAAACATATATCTAATCATATATGCAATAAATATATATAACATATATATCTGAGGCAATTTGAAAAATGTGTTCTCAGGTTAGTATTTCCTTGTGTGTGTGTGTGTGTGTGTGTGTGTGTGTGTGTGTGTGTGCATATATAAATTACATTGCATAGTACAAAGGGATGCTTAAAGTTTTATTTGCGAACGTAATGATTACTTTAAGCAGGGAAGGATTTTCGGCTAGGCAGATTACCGACAACGGGAAGCAGGCAAATGAATTAAAATATAATAAGCCTAGTTGCCAAATAAATAAATTCGTAAAAATTGTTAATTCCATAAATTATAAAATACTAAGACTAGAATGTGTAAGAATGTGTATTTACTTTGAATTATTAAAATCATTATTAAATAAATTTAAAACAGTTACTTATTTATAATATACTGAAATATTAATAATTCATTTAACTAGTTGTCTTATATTCCATATATTAGATCTTGTAAAACAATTTTTAACATTAGATTTGTTTGAAGTTCATTATTTCCCTATAATTTATCACAATAAATAAATGCTTTTACTAATAAGTAACAAAATCCCGATTTTTCAAGAATGCATTATTTTAGTCATTTTTTCCATGATACAGGATTCAAATGATAAATAAAAACATACATATTTTCCCGAAATACTTAAGTAAAAAAATTAAGTAAATCCTTAATATGTTGATTAATTTAAAAAATTTTTTATTTGAAACTAAATTGACCAGTTATTAAAATGAACTGTTCCTAGCATGTACTATCTTAGCTCAGAAAATGCCTAGACCCACCATTATTTCTTAATCACATGGACAATATCTAAGAGGTACTCAATTTCATTATCATTTAAAGCAATCATTTGAGAATGCTTCACATGGCAGCAGATTGGAGTTATTACTACATTCACTACTACAGGTAGAGAAAGTATTATGGCACAGCAAATCTCCATGAATTGAAAAAGTAATGCGGGACAGGTTTTGATTGCAACATACAGAACTACACAATTTACAGCATTTAAATTAATATACCTATTGACTCTAGATATTTTATTTACATCTCATTAGCTAGTAATGTCAAAAGAAGGAGTTAAAGGTACACAAAGTGAGCATCAGTGTCGTATTTGTACATGCTTCACAATATCTGACGTGAAATGTATTACCTTTTAGATGTCTTTCTACTACCTCTTATATTTGATAAATTTATTAATACAATAAAAATGGACTTTCAGGTCCATCTGTCTTGAATCGAAATACTTTCTCTTTATTTATAAAGAAGTTGCAGCCGTTTTTAATTAAGTAAATCATTTTTAATTATAGTGTAATATTTTGGGAAATCAACCTTTGCCTAATTGATGATTTTGACTTCATTTTTCGGTAACTATGCCTTTTTAATCCTAGTCAACCATGCAGCATAGCACTTCGAACTAACTGTGAAGCAATAGCATGTGCTATGTTATTTTAATGGGATAGTTAATTAAGTATTCTCCATAATATATCTTTTTAATCTTTTGATTCGTATCCTCATCTGCATTTCAAAATTCAACTATATTTTAAATTCAAACACGGTCAAGAATTTTCTAAATGCAAAAGGAATAATTCTTTTTCCAAATTTATTATCCCACAGAGTCTCCACATATTTGTTTCCAACTGGATACCTCGCATCAATCCATGTGAAGAGTTGTTGATGTTTCATTTGAGGGTCAAAAGTGACATCCATTAAAGCTCTTCCAATGACGACTTACTAAATACAAAAAAAGTTATTTTTATTCATAAATTATTATGGCTAAATTAGTAAAAGTATATATACCAACTTTTAAACTATCGTTGCAGCGAACACTTATCACAGCGTCAAATGCAATTCTAATCGATTACAGCATCTTCACATATTTGTTTCCAACCGGATACTATGCATCAATCCATCTGAAGTGTCAT
The DNA here is from genome assembly GCF_947563725.1 of Argiope bruennichi. Lineage (NCBI taxonomy): Eukaryota > Metazoa > Arthropoda > Arachnida > Araneae > Araneidae > Argiope > Argiope bruennichi. The sequence goes on along the minus strand of NC_079163.1, from coordinate 113,161,455 downwards.
TGATGTCTCATTTGAGGGTTTTCAATGACATCCATCAAACCTTCTTCAATGACGACACCTCCGGTTCATCAGTTATTTGTCACAGAAAAGAAGTCGTCCGGAATTCCAGAATCAATCAAGAGAGTCAGACGCCCTAAAAACTTTACAATAGACACTCTAGAGGCTGAAATACCTATTCTTTGCAGGTAAGAAAAGAAACCACACCGAATAATGCATATAAACTTATCGTAAAAATTTGTATTGTGAATCGTGTGTTCTATTTTCACTGAGGGGATTGATTGCGTTAGAAATCGATAGTCGGGATTTATTCAATTTATTTGTTGAGGAACATAAAAATGGCGAATGTTCGAATTCGTGGCTGGTGCAATCGGAGGTGGATATTAGGGGATTGTTTTCAAAGCGCGATCACCTTGTTAAGAGCGAAAATGGGAAAGGATTGCCTTTCTTCTGATCCGATATTTCAATGAGAGAATTTTTCAAAATGAATGAATACTTATGAAATTATGTCAAATTTTATGAAAATGTGAAAGAAATTAAATGTGTGCTATAGATAAGTTCAAATAAATTAACAATAAAAGAGTGTTTATGAATAATAATTATTAATAAATTAAAAATCAATTTATTGTTAAAAACAATTTAATTAATTACAAATATTATTTATTTTAATAAATTTAAACTTATTAGTCTTTAATCTATAATTCATTTGCATAAATATTACGAAACTTGAAATGAATTTCTCGCAAATTCAACTAAATAGAGACACTCGTATGGAATCAAAAATCAATTATATTAATTGATTAACTGATAGTTATGTTCTGAAACATTTAATTCCATCTTAACTTTAAAATGAAACAAATGAAATTAAATAAGGATATGTAAAAATGTCAATACATTCGTTACTTAACAGTTTAAAAATGCATAGTTTCTGCATTGCTGAACTTAATGACATATTTCAATTTGTGAACGAAATTTTGTTCTCATCTATACGATAATTAGCTGGATATCTTTACAACCAGAAGTATCACTTTGTGCCTAATTTTAAGAAAATATAAAAGAAATAAAGATATAAAGGGAAATGCTGCAACAACGTCATTTCTTTACTTAATTATTGACAACCTTCTTTTTTCAGTTCCACACAAATTTCCTCTAATGCAGAATTAAAAGTGAGATCAAAGTTTTGCCTCGGTTACAAAATGCTAATATGAAATAACCGTTGGATACAGTAATGCAAAATAATTTTTGTCCTTGCAAACACTGTTCTCAATTTTTTTTTTTTTTCGTTTTTATCATTGATTAAGCGTAGAAGCTCCTCCATTCATGTAAGAGTGGATAAAAATTTAATATTTAATGAAATGGAGTTAAATTTTTGCAATATTTGCAATGTTTTTGTGATTTACTGTAATGAAATCAACTATTTCTGCTTAAGATGGTTTTTAACTTGTTATGCATGATGATATTATATGATAATCAAGCAGTGAAAGCTTGGACAGTAGATGCTTTATCTAGTGTTACATAACAGAGTCAGACAACTTTCGTTGAGAACTTTAGCGTCTTGACATTTTTCGAGCAACAAAGGGAACATACGCTGGCATTTGTTAGCTGATATAATTACAAATTTAAAAACGGAATTTGAAATTTACAAAAATAAAGAATTAGTTGTTTTAGTTTTTATAACAGATTTTGCATATTAAAAATTTATAATCAGGGCAAGACTTTCTACTCACAGTGTATATTCCAGTTTGTGAAGACACACTTGTTCTTACTCATGTAATAATCTGTTCGAAAAAACTTGAAATTATGAAGTTTCGCGTGATTTCTTGCCATTTAAATCAACCGTTATGAATAATTAAATTAGAGTTTTTAACTCTAGAAATTTCTTATTGAGTATTCGTTCCAGATCTGAAATCACAAGAAAATGATTTAGTAATTATAATAGCTATTACAAAAATATTGAATTCAACAGAATGGTCACGTCATAGTAACAGTATAAACGAATAGAAAGACTGTTTACATTGAGCTTTATTGCCTTTTCTTTCCCTCCTTTCTATGCAACAGGACATTGCACCCTGAATTTCCGCCATATATCATTATGGCATTGAAGATAAAGCTTTTAAGGGTATGAATTAAATTCAAAAAGTTTTATTTAATTATTTTTCAAATTTAAAAGGCATGGCAATTAAAATAATAAATATTTTTCGAGTCGAAATTAAAATTTGAACACTTTATTGTATAAAGCCCTAAAAAAAGGAAAATCAAGAATTATTGCAATGAAGGCAATCATTTATACCTATTTCAATTGCCTGATGTAAAGCATTCAATAAGAATTATATTTCATCGTAATATGTTAAGAGACCAAAATTTAAAAAAGTGTTGTGTAAATATCGCGTGTTTGCGAATCATAATAGCATTAAGTCTGAAATTATACTTCTACAAATAATATAGTTTTTTTCTGCCCTCCCACGATGACAAATATCGCGCTCGAACTGCAGGAAATTGATATATTCTTTTGACTCTTATAACTGTACAACAGGTTTCATTTGTTGATTAAACTATTTGAATATATTTTGTGTTTTTTTTTAAGTAAGAGATCTATGAAATGCATATTTGTTTTGTTTTGTTTTAATGAATCAAATTCCCTACATTTTCACAAACTTCTTAACTTAGCCATTTTGTCAGTGTTTAAAGTAATAATGTATCACATTTTCATAGCTAATTTAGAACAATTTCATTAAAAACTTCCAAAATATTTTTTTTTTAAATTTTAAGCATCATTTTATCCTTATAATGTCTTTTAGCTATAAGAATAATCCGGATTAAATTCCCATTTGCAATCATCATTACAAATGCTAAAAACAAATGCGTGTCTGCGTTGCGTTGGCGTTTGCAGGACTTAAAATTATCAAACTGACCTAAATATGTTATGGAAGGAGGAAATGAGCTTCCTGAAGCGACATCTTCGAAAGTTTAATTCGAATTATTCGTTTTAATTCGTCAAAGTTTAATTCGAAACATACGAATGTCGATTTAAAAATAGAACAAAATTTCGAAGGAGAGGTGAATAGCCTCAAAAAATACTATGACACGAAAATCAATTTTATACCAGCTGAAAATTCCAGAAATTATCTTTTCAATGTTATAAATTTAGCATTAATGCAATTTGGCCTCAATTTTCACAATTTTTTAAAAAAAATTTGCAACAGTGTTTTCATAATTGAAATTTAATCCACAGTTTCATACTGCCTACCTGCTCCATGTGAACCGTATTTGATAAAAATATTTTTTTTTAGTCTTATTATTTAAAGTATATGTTAAAAAAAATTACAACTTGACATCAAACTTGATATTTTACTCAAAAGAGCATATTTTTATTCATTGAAAATTCAATCAATTATTATTATATTATTTCGTGAAAAAAAGAGATTAGTGTTTTTAGGCTACTAATCCGATATTTTTACTCATTTCTGATGCTGGATTGTGTTTATTATATAGTAATTTGGAATCACAGAAAAACGACATGTCAGCTTTCATAGAATTAAAAAAAAGCAACTACAGCAGTGTTACGCGCATTTTGCGGGCAAACAAATGATAGTCATACAAACTGCAGATGCTTCAACATCTAATAGAGAACGATCCTGACTTGAGGATAGAGTTTTGTGAATGGGCACTATCATACACGAGAATGTTTCCAGTTTTATTGGTTCAATTCTTTTTTCGAATGAAGTACATTTTTATGCCAATTGGGGAGAGAACAAATAAAATGTCAGGTATTAGATGGATGGTAGTCCACATTGGATGTCGGACTGCAAAAAGTCTACTGTTATGTCGATGAAACTCATAGTGTGTTGCTGGAAATGGTCTTTCTTTCATTGAAGAAAACCTCAATGTAATGGTCAGGCTCGACATATTGGAAATGGCATTTTCGTGACAATTCTTTATAAAAGTAGGAATTCTTTTCGTCCTTCCGGCAAGACGGAGCATTATGGCATTGAAGTGTGCCAATGGTTAGATCAGCAGTTTCCTGGAAATCAGATCCGTGGAAGTGGTTCTCTGGAATGGCCATCAAGTACACCAGCCTTTATACCACTAGACTTTTTACTCCTAAAATAGGTTTCGTCAGAAAATACGCAATGTGGACCATCTGGAAAGAAGAATCATAATAATCATTATCACGTGCTTGCTAAAATTAGTGACAGTTATTGTCATTGAGTGACAACATGGAAGAGAGACTTACGGGATACATACTGTTACTGTAACATCATATAATATCATTTGTATGAATAAAATAAACATTAGTCACCTCTTTCACCATTTGTACAGAGGCTTCTGGTTTATTCTGTATATTGGAGGATAATTTTGGTGATCCTTTTTGTCTATTGTTGATTGGATTATTATTTACAAAAAGATATTCGAGATACTCAATAAATTTAGTAAATCTGTTAGATTTTTAAAAAAAAAAATTATATTTTGTATGTTTTTATAACTTATAATGACATAGAAGCATATTTATACTCATTATTTGGTATTAAAAAACGATTTCTCTTTAAATGATTAGCCACCATTAATGTTCTATCAAGAGAGTCACTTAAAGTATAATATTTTCACCAATACGTTAATAAAAATTATTCTTAAATATTTTTTACGCGACACCATACATATATGTATACTTTATATTGTATAACAATTCCGAACATGCTAAAATTTAAACAGTTAGCAATTAGACTGAAATGAACAATTTCAAATCTTGAATTGTAGAATTAAAAGTTACTTAACATAAAGTATCTGTTAATTGAATTGAATTTCAATAAAGTAAGCGGAATGGTGCCAAAAGAACTAGACTGTTGAACTAAATGTTCTTGGCCGATCATCAACAATTTCCCAACGAGCAACTTCAGTCATTAGAAGTGTTACAAGAAATGAAAACATAAAATAATTGTATTTAATCAGTCTAAATGTTGATTTATTGTTTTTAATCTTTATCATTCCCTTCAAATTATAATCCGTTTTCCTTCATTTCGTCCGATGAAAACGTAAATGATTCTTACTTCACATGCGAACCTCTAATCATATGTATTTAAAAAGCAATTTTAATTGAATTACTGTAAGATCCGGAATGTTTATTATTTACTTTGCCAAAAATTTCTGTAGACTTTTTCCCCTATCAAAAAACATAAAATTTTCCACAAATAAAGGTGTTTTTACATTTCTACGCATATGTATATACAGTTTTATTTAATTATTCATGTCAAAAGCAAGTCTAGAGAGTAAATTCTGTAATGTCATTCGGTATTTCGACAGGTGGATCTAACCTTTATTCTCAAATAAGAGTCTGTTTAGGAATTATTAATGGCCTTTACGAGAGAAAATGAATTCAGTGAGAATTATAAAAGATGTGTTTATATATATAAGATAAATTTTTTGCTTAAGAAAAATGAGGAATAAAGTTGTATATTATTTCTAAAAAAATTCATAATCTGTTTCGAAACATGAAGAGACTAATTGCACTGACATTTTAAAATGAGTGATGAACTGAAACTCTTAAACGGCCCGTAATTTATGAGTCAATGCGGTAGATAAATGAAGTATGGGACGCAGTTTTTAAGAAAAAAATATAAATTTTGGTCAGAGTTAAAAAAAAATTGTATTAAAATTGTAGATATGAATCAAATCTTGCACCAAATTTGTTGACTCTCTATTGATCTGTCTATTTCTGCATATATGAGTGCTGTAACTAAAACATAACAAGCTAGACAAACAATATTAAATAAAAAATTTTGTGGTCAAAATTTAGTTATGTGTAAAATTTTGAAACCTATTAAAAAGGGAAAAGTGCAAATGCATATTTGACTTTTTTTTTTTTTTTTCATAATACATTATAAACCCGGCAAATAAAACTAAAGTCGAGAAGGGGTGGATACCGTTTCGGTTAAGCCATTAACATATATTTTGTTTCATAATTACATCCAGTAATTCTGAAATGTTTGAGTATAAAATTAATTCAAAACTCTCTTTGTAGATTACACTTACATTTGCCCTAAATAGTGAGTTGTAAAGATGCTTATTGAAGAAGAAAGTTGTTTTGATTCTATATTTTATGCATTTTTGGACAGCATGCTAACTTTCTTTTACGTTTCGTATACGTTTTTGAGTTATCATGTCATGTGGAATGAGATACAGATAGATTTCCTATTGGCGGATTTTGTCCCAAACGTAATAGAGAGTTACTGCTTTAGTACCAAATTTTACACATTAGTTTTTGGTTGTCGTGTACACAGATAGTTATAATTTTAAAACGCGGGGACTTCTGAAACTTAGAGACTCATCAAAAATTCGATGTTGCATTAGTTGAAGATTATGATACTCTCTATAATTCGCGTAAGAAAAAGTAAAAAAAGATAAACGATAGACATTCATACCAGGAAATGATTAATCGAAATGAAATCAAGTTTTACAAATACATGCCTCTGCACTCATCTATTGATGCTTTGAGAAAATTCGTAAATGATCCAATCATTTTTTTCAATCACGTAACAGCACAATACTGAACAAAACCCTTGAAGCCTAAATAATCTCCATAAAAGGCACGCTCTAGAAAATAACGTACGCGGAAGAAGAAATTCGTTTCGATTTTTCCATTTATTATGGTTCGATTAACATGAAATAAAACTTATATAGAGAAATTCTTTATGCAAATAGTACCCAGGGATGAATGAATCTGAATTAAGATTTCTTAGATACATGTCTTTTCTTTTTTTTTTTTTTTCTTCCCACCCCAAATTCGGAATCTCCAGGATGTCCTAGCAGTTGAATGGATATAGGTAAAAATATCCATTAAAAAAACAATGTTGAAAACTACATCATAATACAACTATTCAATATATTTTGTTTGTTGAGGTATAATGAATTCCGCTGAAATCTCTCATCAAGTCAACTCCATTAAACGCTTTAACTCAATGGTCGCAATTTAACTTGCCATCATCGTTCATTTTGTCATTGAATGCTCTGGATGGCTTTCTGATAACTCGATGGATTTTCAAAATTTCAAAATCAACGCATGGAAATTTGATGTTTGATCTACGTAGAAATCATCATCAGTGCCAAGCGAACATCAGTCGTCAATCAGGACAGAGCTAAAATCTTTCAAACCCAGCCAGCATACGTGCTTCATCCGCACTAGTTGCGACGGCATTACTCGACTTTTGTAAAGTGCAACGAAGATTCATGGAAATGAGCAAGAGCCAGTTTCCATTAATGCTATCGATTGCAGAAGAATGCATCCATTCACTATATCAGCAATTTTCAAATATGAAAAGGATTCAATAAAATCAAAGAAGCCGCGTGTGCAGAGTAGCGGCTTCATGATTCAAGGTTCTGATAATTCTGATCCCACTTAAAATATGCGCAATAACTAATATATGCCTAGAAGGATAAAAGAAAGCGTAACATTAAATTTCTTTGACATTTGTGGCTAATTTCACCAACTGAATTGTTTTTCCTTTCATGATAGAAATGCTTTAAAAGTTTTAATACATCTTATAATTCTTTAAAAAGAGAGCAGAGTCGACATCAAGACTGGAGGTCGCGGATTCAAGACTCAATTGCACGAACAATCTTTCATGTATGGGGCTTAGTATAAGCTAAATTTATCGCCATGCAATTTTCTCCCACTTATGTGGCTTGGAAGTTGGGAGACAAGAATGTTGGCCTAGGAATCTCCCTCGTCTTCTGGTTTTGATTCGTGTAGCAGCAAAAGAGACTTTAGTAAAATTAAGATTCAAAAGCAAAATGTTCATTAAACAAGTTATAATGTAAAATTACATGGTAACTTCGTGAAATATGTTCTAAAGTGCATAGATTTCAGCAGGAATTGTGATTTCAACGACGTCAATTTAAAGATTTATGCCTTAAACGGTATTTATTTTTTTCCTTCTAATAAATGTGAAAGATATCTAAATCAAAGTATAAACTGCCATTTTCGTGCATTTTTGCAATTATGCTTTACTACATTTTAAATCATTTTTCAATAATTCAATCCAAACCATTTTTTAACATTTAAATTCATCGAAAATGTATACTACGAGCATCAAAACTTTGATCGATATTTTTCTTTATCAAATTCAACTCCCCAAGTAGATCTTCACAAGAAATCCCGAGCTTTGCCAACTCCCCCACAGTCGGAGGTAAATTTAAGGATATCCACAGCTTTCGCATGTATGCATACATCTCTATATTCTCTGCATGACAAGATATCCCGTAAACGTCAAAGAAAAAGGATTCCCCATGATAAGGTTATCTCGAACGGGAAACCTTTCGCTACACTACAATAGCATTCCACTTGGATGAGCGGAAACGTATCCAACAGGGCTTGACTCGCCACCCCCTTTCTTCTATTCTATGCTATTTTTTTCCCACGGAGTTTTGGACTACGATACGACTAAATATCCTTCTGATGACTTCGAATAGCGGAGCACTAAAGTCCATCAGGACAAAAAGGACATGAATTTTAGTTACCCAGATGGTGATGAACGAAGTATGAGTGACCAACAATTCAAGGATAAATTCGAATTTTTAAATAAAAACGGCCATTTCCTTTGTAGGTAAACGAATGTCTATTGTTTTAGATATCGTTTTATTCTGAAAGGAGGACAAATAAGAGGGCATGAGAAATCTTTCTGAGGTACATTGTATGGTCTTTCAGCTATTTGTAATGTTTATTTTGCATATGTAAAATGTAGTGCTTTGCTATTTTGAAAGTTCTTAGTTATTTAAAGTTTACAAGAATCTTTCAAAATGTACAGTAGTTATGTTTCTGAGCTGGATACAGGGCGAGTTTGGATTACCAGAACAATTTGTAATGTACAGTGACAGCGAAGTAATTGTAATAATAAAAGAAGAGCAACATTTTTCTTTTTTTGCAGTTTATTAATTTTCAAAATCAATTAACTTTTCAAGAAATATAAAGTATGAAAAAATAACATTAAAATTATGTCATCAACTTAGGAAATCTTTTCGTTTGGGAGACCAACGAAATTATCAATTGTGTAGACTGGCTTCCCAGATTCGATCATCGATTATATTATTTAAAGTTTATCCCGGTTCTTTGTCCTTTGTTTTCACACATAAGATACAAAACCATGTAACATACGTTTTTTTAGTTAACATTTGATGCATTTATAAACCTTTTAAAGGGCTTTTGGGAGGGGGGGGGGTGGAAGGCTTGTTCCAATTCCAATTTATGAGGGTTTCTAATAATTATATCTGTTTTTCTCAAGTTCAAATTATAGTACCATTGATTTCAAATATTCAATTTAGGCAATTGAATCACTAACAGATTCAATCTGAGTAACTCTGGACAACCAAAGAGGAAATCCAACTGTTCTTATCTTTGAACTATTTTAATAAAATTGTTGTAGTAATTTATAGCCCAACAAATTTCTTCTCTAAGGATATTGTAATATATTTTGCTACTTTCTTAAAACAATGAATCCAATGATTACATTTACGTCGTTTCAACATTATTTTACCTATGTTACAGCTCAAATCCGTAACAGCAGTTGCGATGCTAACCAAATCCAACCGATGACAACTCTCTTCCAATATTTTAGTACTTTATAGAATTTTTGCTGCTTTCTATTTCATATAGCTCTTTGGCAGAAATAATAACCTATCAGCAGCTTTTTTTTATTATCTGTAGCAATAAAGGTTAAAATTTAGTTTCGTCAGTTTTAAGCAAATTTTTTAAAAATATGATCAAGTCAATTTTCTGCTTTGCTATATTTCATTGTAATTGTCTCGTTACACAATATTTCATCCTCAATTTAGCTGAGCTTCAGTAATGAGAATCCATTGAAAAAATGGAATGGATTATAAAAGAATATTTTCATGTTTGATGAGCAGTTTAGATTAAGTTACTTTTTAAACTTCTTCAATAATTTTTTTGGAGCTTCGAAGAGGAATTAAATGAAAATAAATGTGTCTACATGTTATTATTCTATATTTAAACAATTATATACATTTTTTTATTAATATTATTTTTTAGTTTTGTAATTAACACAAATTCACATATTCTAAATAGGCAAAAACAAAATAAAAATCTTCTTATAAAGAATTGCAATCAATATATAAATAGACTTCAGTATTTAGAAAATGTATTTCACAGTAATCAAATTTTGGCAAGCTGAAACTCAGCAAAGAAAGCTGATTATGTTTATCTGAGATTTATATGTTCAAGTTATAGATTATATTCTACCACGAAGTGTCTGTCGCACAACTTCAGTCTAGTGTTGACATATAAAAAATAAAACTATTAAATGACTCTAGTATTAACTTTGCTTGTCTCTTTTTGCAAATTTTTGTCTCATTATGCCGCACTAATTATCTCAAGATTAATAGTTTAAAACAAAAGTTCTATAAAATTGATAGTTTTATTTAAATATATTTTACAGCACATATAAAAGGTGGCACTAATCGTACATTTACTATATTTAATTATCTGGTGTTCCTGGAGTCGGTTTTAAACTATTTCTCGTCAGTTTGAAATCTCAGAAATAAAACTTATTAATTCTAAAGTATTGTATAAATATACTTAATTAAATAGTCTTTTATTTCTTGGTGCAATTTCAGCTCTGAGGTTGAACGATCAGGGGAAGAAGACCGATCCCATCAAAATGGCGCGCAAACAATTTGAGCTGAACAGTCCGAAAAGATTATTTTCATGGCGAACTATCAATCAAGGCTTGTCAATCTCAGGTACAAGTACAAGCAATTATGTCTTCGCACGAGAAAAAGTAATTTCTCTATATATTATCTATATCTTTCAAATGTAATAATTTCGTAAATGTACTAATATGTGTGTGTGTAATAATATTTTAAAATCTAATTTAAATTTAATTAATTTACTAATTTATAGCTCAATTCAGCACATATTAACTTCATTCTAAAATATTTTCTTATTTCCTGATTCCATTCAACTTTTTCTGTTTAATTAATGCAAAAGAAAGCTCTGTAAAAATACTTTCGTCAGAAGTTTCCACGCTCCGAGTGAAGGGATAAAAAATTGCTGACCAAAACAAAATCTTTTAAAATATCCCTATAATTGCCTTACCTAAATTCGACACGTATAGGAAATTGCTACCAAAATCTCACAGTATTGTATATTCACAGGGATAAAATTTTCATTAGCTTTTCCTCATTTCTCTTGTGTCGTTCTGTGTGGTGTGCTCGTCGTTTATGTTTGTACATAAATCATGCCTCCCGAGATGAAATAAGACGAAGTTAAAAATTCAAAGTGTCTTCCCTGTCTTCGGCCACGATTCTGCTTCAAAAATTATGTTTATACACACACACACACACACACACACACATATATAAGCACAAAAACATTAAATTTTATTTTTATCATTTCATTACTGACATATATGTTTATGTTCAATTAAAACAGTGTTGTAAAATGTATTGTTCAGTAAAATGAATATTTCAAAGGCCTAAAGAAAAAAAATTATGTTTTGATGACTTTCCGCAAAATGATATTGTAATTAGATTTAAGCATCTTTGAAATGTTCCAGATGTCTTAATTTTTGAAGGAATTAAATAGAATTGACAATAAAGATTTCCGTTAAACATTAAACGAAAATAGGGTATGCATCTTATATTTCAATTTTTTTTAAGTAGTTAAAAGTCAATTTTAATTCAGAAAAACATAAAATTCTTGAGAAAATTCAGTAGGTATGCATAAAAATATTTCTAAAGAAACATCGTTGAATTGAAATTACAAAATCATACACAGTTTTTTTTCAAATAAATTTATATTGTGTAGTAAGGAAAAAATAATAGGAAAAACAAAAAATTAAGTAGTCTGAAATATTTGGAATTTTTAAAAATTATGTACTTTTTAATTGTTTAAAAATAACAATATTTAATTATATATATGTTTTTCTGGTAAAGAAGAGGCGACGAGTTCTTTAAAATGGTTTCTTTACTTTATTCATAATGTTTAAGCCAAATTTTGCATTTTTAAATGATTTTAAGAAACATTTTTGTTAAATCTATTATTAGTGATATATACACTTCGAATAAAAAGGCAGAAAGAAGGAGGGTAAAAGAGAGATCGAGAGAATACATTCAGAGGTTAAATAGTTTCAAAATGGAACTGATTGGTTACCCGAAATTTAGCTGCGACAGCATTTATTTTAGGCGCATGTAGACTCAAAAGCATGGAAAAAATAATAAGTGTAATACATTTCATTGATATAATGAAAATTTGATTAGTTTCATTGTTTCATTAAAAAGTTTAAACACACAATATTATTCCAGTATGAAAGCTATGGTTAATAACCTTCTCTCTTTTTTTTAATGTATTAATTACATTAACTTCAAAGAAGATTTTCATTTTCGAGCAGTTTAATGTTATGCACTTTTTAAATATATTTTTCCCAACTTAAACTACTTGAATGACGTGAGTTTTTCGTACAGTAAAATGTTGTATTGTACCAGTTTTGGATTCATCCTTTTTATAATATAAGTTTATTTGTTTTCTGCTTTGCTTTCTAATTACAGAGTTCGAATTTCACTTAAATTTCGCAATGATTATAATTCTGCTTCATGTAGAAAAAAATGAAAATGAACTTTTATTCTTTTTATAATCTATAATTTAGAAAAATCTGACAGTTGTCTATTTTTAATATCTTCTTCTTGACACCGTTTATGGAAATTTTATTTCTTTACTGGGTTATTTTATTTAATTTTTCAAAGTTTTATATTATTCTTCCATTCAAACTGTTTAAAGACATAAGTATTTTGCAAAATTAAAAAAAAAAGTCTTCATTTAAAAAAAACAACACGTTCTCCTTCACACTTGTTTTCTATTCCAAGCTACCATCTTTCCTACTTCGAGGAAATTGATCGATTTTTTTGATAAATATCTCGGTAGCGTCACAAACTATAAGTGTCAAAAAGAAAATTATTTTTTACCAAAGAGCTTTTTATTTTCAAAATAAATCTATGTTTCTACAAAGCGTACTCTTTTCGAGTCTCTATGTTAAATGTAACTTAATCAGTTATATATGATTATTCTGTCCTTCTATTTTTCTAGATAAAATGGTATTAATTAACGATAAAAACGATTTTTTTATTAATAAATCATTTAGTTATTTCTATTGTTATAAAAAAGCTAATGATTACGGCTTTAAAGGGCGCTATTATAAACTCAAATATGCTTCTCAAAGCCTTTCTTTAATTTTTGCCTCTTTCCAACACTAAACAAAATACCTTTAATCATAAGACTAATCTACTTTTAATTAATCAAAAAATATGAAAAATTTCATAGTAATTAAATAAGAAAATATAAAAATATATTATTTAGTTCCAAACCCATTAATTAATTCGTAATGAGAAACAAAAAAGTTATTAAAATATTGATGAATTAATCCATTCCCAAAATTTAGACAGAAACTCCCATTTAATGACGATATCGACATGATTTCACTTGGGTAGGGTGGAAATTTTAATAGTTTTTCCCATATAAAAAGTACTTTTATGATGTCTTATTCTGTTTTTTACACAGTTGGGTTGTTGAACTTTTAGTCTAAATTAGAAAAACAGCTTTTTTGGATGTCTGTATCAGTATTCAGAATTTTAATAATGATATATTTTCTAGTTTGAGAACACCTTTATTTCTCCAGGATCAATGATGTTGCTACACTCATCCAGATTTTACTTTTAATAGTGCTTGCAAAGGAAAGGAAACCGAAGTAGATTAGAAATATCATCATCAAACGGACAAAATTTACTAAAGGGGAGGGGAATCAAAAACATACATGTAAAAATAAACAAAACAGCAAAGAATAATCAAAATCAATCAAACAGAACTAAATTTCATATCTTTTCAGTGCTTCATAATTTAATGAGGATAGTTAATAATAGAACAGACATATAGCGGTAAGGCATTGGATTCACCGAAATCATGACAAAAATATTATAAAAAAATTCGTACTTACTAGAAATTCAATCCATTTGAATGTAACGTTTTAAAATTACCGTATTTTAATATTCCCACATAAAATCTTATTTGCAGCTTAGATCAATGGTGAATTTTGCATTTAAGGCGTGGGTAGCGATTCCTTGCTTGAGAGAAAGAATTTTCAATAAAAAAAGCTCGAAATGCTGATGTTAATGATTGGGAATTGCGTTATTATGAAACAAATCCTTTTTTTTGGCGGTACCTCCAAGATGACCCACACTGCATTTTTTTTCTGGCAACCCCGTTAGTTGCATCAATCAAAACATAAGTAGCGTCTAAATTCAGGAATATATCTAAGCACCGTTCATATTTGATTACGATACGTTCATGGCAAGACGTTCTTATTTTGATTTCGTACTCGGAGTTTTGATCTGTATACGAAAAATTATGCGGTTAATCTTGTAATTTGCGAGGATCCTAATGATTTTCAATATGATAATTGTCAAAAATATTTACTCGATCGAACGTGAGCTGAAGAACTGAATTTTTGTTTGCTTGAATTCTTCTATTTTATTTGAAAGTTTATATTTAATTAAATATTTAATTAAATTATATTTAATGAAACATACTTCAGAAACCAGTCTTTGGATAACTATCTTAACAATTTACTTTTGTACAGTTGTTCATGAAACCCACATGGAAATGGACTTAAAATGAAATTTAAATTCTGATATTATTTTATAATTGCTTTTCTAACGGCTTTCACATAATGGTATTTTACTGGACTATGGATGAACTTTAGTGACAAATTATATTATGGTAAGTAATAATATTTCTACTTCTTTTTCATGCTACTTCATTTATAAGGTATTTCATTTTTGCATAAAGCTGCTATCACTTTAAACATGAATTAAAACCATTCATTCTTTCATTTTCTGTATTCTATTCCATTTTTTCATTCCAAATAAAGCTTAAATATTCATAGGTACATTATTTTCATTGTTCATATTGACCTTTACTCAGAATTGTAAATAGAAAATTTCAGTTAATTTTTTAACTTTAAAAAAAGAAGTATGCTATATTATTAATACTTGTGAAATTTCGAAACAAAATATAGGCAAAGATAATGAATACATTATATCGATTTAAACTTTTTAACATTTAAAATATTCCAACTGATAATCACTGCCGTTTTGTTTTTTCAAATAATGCATTGCATATTATATATATCAAAATTAAAGTAAACTGATGTATTTCTTTATTTTCTACTTAAATTTTAGAAAGTAAATAGATATACACTAAATGTTGAAATTACATTACTGTCCAAAAATATTGCTTTAAAAGTTTACATGCTTGTAGAAATTAAAATTGCTTGATTTTTTAAACTTATATTTTTATATTTCAGAAGGATTATACAAAAAAAATATTTTGTACAAATGTAGGGAGCTTTTGTATATGTTTATAAAAAAATACTTAAATTAAATTCATTACAAAAATGTCTGAAATAAAAATATCTGCTGAAGTCAAGAGATTTTTCTGCCTTTTAGAGCTAATTAATATATTACCTTAAAGTATGATTTCCTTAATGCTTTAAAGTATATATCGCCTTAAGTTATGCTTTCCAAATCTTATCTAACCAAACATGATAAGTCAATTTTTATTCAGTTAAACATTTTATTTTCATTCTTCTTCTTATGTGATCTCTTTTTATTCTTGACTGCATGTTAGCATAACTTATTAAAGTATAGTATATTTATAAAGACCTAGTTGAATATTACATGAATGTTAAAGAATCTGCAGGTCAACAATTAATGAAACTGACAGTTTGTTTTTTCCTTCTGATGAAGGTTTGTTTTTCCTTCTGAGGAAAAAAAAATTTCAAAATTTTAGATTACGATTTATATAATAAGACCTAAGAATACGGTTTATACAAAAGAAGGAAAAAACAGGAACGCAAATTTATTTTTACCTTTATTTCCTATTTTATTATGTTCTGCAAGCCTTTTCTCTCGATCAAATATATAAAATCTATCGCTCAAATAGCGAATTCCTTCGGTTTTTCTATATTATTTCGTTAAATTTTGAACTAATTTAAAAAAAAATCATTTAAATGAAAGCGTAATGTATTTTGGCTGCTTTAATGCAGTTTGGAACCGAAACATCTTCGTATGAAAGCAGAATCAGTATAGTTTTCAATTTTTGTGTCAAACTAAAACTTTTTCAAAACACTCATTTCTTTTTTTATGAAGATGTTTTAATATTAAACTTCCTTTATTCTACAATTTAGCCGAATTGATGTGCATCAGTTCCTTAGAGCTTTTCGCAACCATTCTTGGGTATGTTACGATACTTAGTCAACAAACGTCATTAATTTCACAACGCGCATGCGCAATCAAGTTTAATTTCTGAAAATGAAATTAATATCGACTTGCATTTTTTTAGTTATTCCAATAACTTTTATTGTTACAAGACAACCTTTTATGATGATTATTTATCGTAGCAATTTTACTCGTTTCCTTTTATTTCTGGGGAATCAGATATCAGTTAAAAGAGAGTCAGCCAAGCCTTTTAATTTTATTTACTAAATGTTGATCAGAAAGTTAACTACAACCGCATTCAGCAGTTGGTGCTAAAGGATAAACATATTATACGAAGGAGTTTCCTGATTTTTGATAATTACTAAAAAGGTTATTTGAGGCTTATTTTTACGTATTTTTTTCATCGATATAATGGTTAGAGTCAAAAACGTGACATGGGCGAAAGACCCAATCCGACTGCCAAGAGCTACAAAATCTGTCGAATTGTTGACTGAATGCCGAAAGCCTGAAGAGGCTAAGCCTACTGATATTAATAAGATGATTGAAAAGCCCGAAGAAGGTAAGCCTACTGATATTAATAAGATGATTGAAAAGCCCGAAGAAGCTAATTCTGCTGATACTAATGAAATGATTGAAAAGCCTGAAGAAGCTAAATCTGTTGGTACTGGTGAGATGAATGAAAAGCCTGAAGAAATTGAGTCTGCTGGTACTAGTAAGATGAATGGAAAGCGAAAGGCTGAAGAACCTAAGAAGAAGCCTAAAAAGCGAAGAGCTAAAAGATGGTATCCAAAAAGGAAGCCTAAGAAAGGAAATCCGGCAGAGGAGCAAACTGGAAAGCAAAAACGTGGTGCATTAAAATCTAAAAAAAAGCAGGCTGGAAATCAAGAATTTGAAGAAGATGATAGACCTAAATATGTACCACTGGATAGGAAATTATTAAAGGATTACACATACCGTTTTGTTTACGATCTCTTCAAAACGGTCCGGGATATGAAAATGGTACGTGTAGATGAAGACCTGCCTGATACCGAAAGTTATCCCCTGAGATTCGAACAGAGTCATAAGCGTATAGTAACGAGATACGTGAGTTATCAACTCGAAACTTTTAATCTAATCATTGAAGACTATGTTTTTAAAGATTTTCATACTGAAGCCTACAACACTTGCAGAGAGCTGTTTGAAGATTTCTACAAGCCGGACGCTTACTCAGAAATTGGATTTATGTACTTTTTGAGTGCAATGGCTTATTTAGCGTTTCATTTCGGTAACGAAGGGAAAAATGGTGAAGCTTGGAATCTCGCCTTCAATTACACAGTTAACCTGGTGAATCAAGTACTGGAAAATTCCAAGTACCAGTACGATTTTACTGAATCATCTTGGTAAATTAGTTCCCATTATTTTGCTATTCATTGATTTACTGTCACAAATGGAAATTGTATTTAGAATTGCAAACAGTTTTTATGATTTTTTTCTGGTAATTAACATTTTAATTTTGTTGGTTTACAGCTTGAAAATTATATACTTTTTAATTTTTCTGCTTTTATAATACATCTTCTGTAATATTATAACTTTAGTCTGTAATTTTACTATTCCATGTAGGATTTGTATGCATTATCATCCATTTAATTAAAAAGATTAAAAAACTTCTGCATTTTCTATGTCTGAAATACTACATAAGTTGTCTTTTTTAATATTATTATGCTTGAATTCCTACCTTCTATTTGTGTAATTTGGATTAATTTACCAACTGTCCATTATGCTCCCATCCACCCGTAAGTAAACCTACATTATTTTTCTATTCCTCATTTGATTTCGATTTTTATCATTCAGACGTTCATATTAAATCGATTTTTTAACTGGCTGGCTTTAAAATTTAATAATATGTTTAGAAATAATTTTTGTTTACTTTTTAATTTATTTTTGTTTTTGAGAGCCTTGCAATGTTTGTAAACAAAAATTAAGAGTCACCATGTTTGCCGACAGTAATCCCATTGGATAAAGGAGGGAAGTGGAAGATTTACGATTATTTAACAACCAGGAAAGAAGGGTGAACATAGCTGAGGGTTGAATATCAAAGTGACAAGTGTCATATCCAGTTAGTACTGCCTTTGTTGACATTTAGAAATATGCTTATAAATATCGAATTCTGATGTGAAATTAGTTGAAAGGAGAAATACATTTTCTAACAAATCAGTATGAATCAATCTTTTGAAAGAAGAGTTTATTTTGTTGGAAAAATAAGGAAGAAAGGAAAATTAAACTTTTTGATTAAAATTCTCTTTTCATTGTCTGTAGTATTGCATTGTTATACAAATGTAGCTTAGAGAAAATCGGTTTCAAAAAGAAAATGAATACTCTGAGATTTTTTTTTTTTTTTTGTCACTGGAAGAAAAAATAGAATTATTTTCTTTAATTATTTATATTATTACATTTAAAAAATATTTATATAGCCATGAAAATCAAACTTTTACCTTACTAAAAATCTGTGACTCAATTACTTTGTCAAATAATTCAATCCACTTATGCCTTTCCCCTTTTCATTTTTATTAAATTTACCAAAATTTTGAAAAATGATGAATTTAGAAACAAAGATTATTTATTGATCAAGATGGTGTGAAGAAAATTGAATAAAAAATATACATAAATGTATAATTCTTAATTTTAAAATAAAGTTGCCTTATAATATCTATGTATATAGTCTAATTATACTATAATATATATATATATATATATATATATATATATATATATATATATATATATATATATATATATATATATATATATATATATATATATGTATTTTCTGAGATTAATTTCAATAGATTAAAAGGCAGGAATCTACAAGGCAAGACATTTTTCAAATATAATTCTATTTAAATTTTGTTTAAAAAATTAAATTTTAAGATTGTTAAAAAATTATACAGAAATTAAACTGTCAACTTTTGAACACTTGTGAATTGTCAACTAAGTAAACACAGTATTTTAAAGCTAGGTTGATTATATAGTTTTTTTTTTTTTTTACTATTATCTCTAATGGTACCAAATTACTTTTTAAAATATATGTGTGTTTATATTATCATATAAAAATTTTAATAGCATTTTCATCATATAAAATCAGTTTATATGTATGAAGTGCTTGCAGTTTTCACATGACAATCCCTTATCATTTATTTGAATTATTAGCAAAGTACATTTTTATATTTAATTTGGAATTAATAAAGAAGTTTCTAGGTTTTAAATCACAGTTCTGATTACATGGTCTTATTTTGTTAAGCTTAATTTGATCAAAAATCACACATTTGCATTTTATTGCATTCCTTTTTGCAAATCATATATGCATTAAAGCTAGCATTTTAGAAAGAAAACAGGATTTGCACAAAAACAATATAAAATGTTTGATTTTGCACATTTCTCTTCAAACAAGTTTTTAAATCCCAAAATATTTATTAAAATATGACCTTTCATTAATAAAAAAAATACTACAGAATGGTTGAAAAGGCAAAATTTGTTTTTACTTCCATGTAAAATAAGCTGCTCAATTCATCAGTTTAACATATATATATATATATATATATATATATATATATATATATATATATAGAAAATATAAACTATACTGATTTTTTTAAAAGATATACTTCTCAGACAGAGAGCATTACAGAGTCATTACTAAGCCATATATATTTGCAGCATTTCCTGTTGAAAAGAGAAAATGTTTCAATTTCACTCTCTCATATTTGTGTGTGTGTATGTGTGTTTTTTTAACTGGTTGCTTTTTGGAAGAGTTTATTAAATTGCAGGGAGCTACTAAATTGGAAATATATTTCTAAATGAATAACTGACACATAATTTCTGAAAAAAAAATATCTAACATTGACATTATTTACATTCTAAATCATCAAAAATTTTCAATTTTATCAAGTTTTTGCAACAAAAATGTACTTCTATTCTGTCAAGAATTCAAATAATGGTTTAAAATTAATTTTGGTTAAAATCTGATCCAAAACATAACATATAAATACATTCACTTGGTAAAACCCAGCATGTAATACATTAACTTCTTATCCTTGAGGAGTTTTGAATAAACTGATTATATTTTTATTAATATTCTATAATCAGAATATTGTATTGCTGGAAGCACTCAAACGATAATTTCGACAGATATCTTAGAAATAAGCTAACTTTAATTCATCTAAAACTTCAGATTTCTGAATTGACTTAAATTTACAAAATTACAGTAAGAGATAGTAATTGTTTTTATTTTAAATGCTCTAATTTATAAATAATAGAAAAATTTCTAAAGAATTGCATATAATTTTAAGCATCCAGTTTTTCTGATAAAAATTGCTAGATCATTTGAATTATACTATTATATTAATGTATAGAGTTTTGATACTCACATTTAATTTAAAAAAAACACCTTTTTTTTTTTTACTTAACTCTTACTAAGATTTTGAAAAGTTTATATTTTACCAATTATCATCAATTTGACTGCTTTTCCTGAAGGTACAAAGTAGGATACAATGAGTGTTCTGACAGCAAGCATAGACTGCAGCTTGATATTATTTTTATTAATTAAAAATTACCTTAATTATTAATTAAATAATTTGAAATATTCATTAATTAAATAATTTTATTAATTAAAAATAATTTCCTCCCCCAGTGGTTATTCTATTCCAATATTTAAAGGTGTAAAAATACAATGAAAAAGTTGTTGAAAAATTAATTCATAAAATCATGTAATAACTTCAGCAGCCACAAATGCTATTAATATTCAGTTTTAACACATAATGCTGTTTTAAAATCAAATTAATTATTATTATTATTATGAGATAGTAATATGCCATCAACTAACATTTAGAAAAATATTGGTAATTATTCTTGCCAAATTTTTTCATAAAACTAAAACCTAGATGTTTTACCTCAATTCTTAATGAAATGCTCGCTAATTAATCAAATTTACTAACAAATTAAACAAATTTTCTCTATTAAGCTCAAAGTATCTTCTTAAGTCAACCTCAAAAATATTTATTCTTACCATTACTAGGAAAAATTGCTCCTTTAAAAGATTAATATTACATTAATGAACAATCTATCTCAAGAATAAGACAGGAATTTTGAAAAAATAAAAATAACTGTGATCCTGGTCATTAACTAACATCCATATTTCACAATAAAAACAAAATCATTCATATAATAGAAATATCAAAATAGGCTACTGTTTGTGATATAAATATTAACTCTTTATCTATATTACCATATTTTAGATATAGATGCTCAAAATGACATACAAAGCCACATGCTACAACTATATTGATAAAAATAACTACAATTTAGAAATGTTTCTGATTTGTACAGACTGAATTGTAACCTCTTTATGTTGTAGGAAACATCGCCAAATGTGCCTTGCAACAATCAAATCAGCATGTTGAGAGAAAATTACTATATTTAAATTCTTAAAGCAAATTCAAATAACTAGATTCATTTTCTGAAATTGTGTAAAGTATGCACAATATTGCTTTCCTTTTGGTCAAATATTTAAATTGTTAATTACTTCATTTGAAATTTCAGTGTTTTAATAAAAATCTAGCAAAATAATATGAAGGAATTCAAAATATTTTTAACAACTCTCTTGAATACAATTTAATTCAAGGCTTTAGTTTACATGTATTATAAAACAATTTTATATTTCAAAAGAACTCCTCTTATGTTCTTTAGACACCCTTAAAAATCAATTCAGATGAGCATTTTTAAATATATTTGATTATAAATGTACATGTTTTCAGAAACAAACATAAAAAATACACAACAGTAATTTTGAAAATTAGAAATTTCCATTGCAAAGGGTACTCAGGCATTATAATGGTAATTCAATATATATATGCATTATGAAATTTTATTTAAAAAAAGGATCCTATCTTAGGTTTCCTTTGGTGGTAATTTAAAAAAAAAGTTACGAAATTACCTTCATGCTAAGTTTAGTAAGTATTACGAAATATTTGAAAATATTTTATTTCATCCAAAATTGTAAGATATTGTTTTGATTTTGGAAGGAGAAAACATCTTTATCATACTTGAGCATTCTGATAATGCATTTATTGAAATATTATACGGATTTTGCTATATATTTTTAAAAAGACAATAGTACTTAAATTATTACAAAAAAAAAATGAGAGCTATTTTCAAAATTTATAGACATTTTTGGCTATTTTTGTTGAAAATACAGCATGTGGCATACAAACCCATAATAAAAATTCATAATTGAATCTTAAGCACATGAAGAAACTTTTTCATGAATACTAATGTGATGTTTTATGCTGTATGAAACAGGTAAAAATCTCTCAACACTAAAATTTTTGTTGAATTTGGAATATTCACAGCGTGTGGCATACAAACCCATAATAAACATTCATAATTGAATTTTAAGCATATGAAGAAACTTTTTCATGAATACCAATGTGATGTTTTATGCTGAATGAAACAGGTAAAAATCTCTCAACACTAAAATTTTTGTTGAATTTGGAATATTCACAGCATGTGGCATACAAACCCATAATAAACATTCAAAATTGAATCTTAAACACATGAAGAAAATTTTTCATGAATACTAATGTGATGTTTTATGCTGTATGAAACAGGTAAAAATCTCTCAACACTAAAATTTTTGTTGAATTTGGAATATTCACAACATGTAGCATACAAACCCATAATAAACATTCATAATTGAATCTTAAGCACATGAAGAAAATTTTTCATGAATACTAATGTGATATTTTATGCTGTATGAAACAGGTAAAAATCTCTCAACACTAAAATTTTTGTTGAATTTGGAATATTCACAACATGTAGCATACAAACCCATAATAAACATTCATAATTGAATCTTAAGCACATGAAGAAAATTTTTAATGAATACTAATGTGATGTTTTATGCTGTATGAAACAGGTAAAAATCTCTCAACACTAAAATTTTTGTTGAATTTGGAATATTCACAGCATGTGGCATACAAACCCATAATAAACATTCATAATTGAATTTTAAGCATATAAAGAAAATTTTTCATGAATACCAATGTGATGTTTTATGCTGTATGAAACAGGTAAAATTCTCTCAACACTAAAATTTTTGTTGAATTTGGAATATTCACAACATGTAGCATACAAACCCATAATAAACATTCATAATTGAATCTTAAGCACATGAAGAAAATTTTTAATGAATACTAATGTGATGTTTTATGCTGTATGAAACAGGTAAAAATCTCTCAACACTAAAATTTTTGTTGAATTTGGAATATTCACAGCATGTGGCATACAAACCCATAATAAACATTCAAAATTGAATCTTAAACACATGAAGAAAATTTTTCATGAATACTAATGTGATGTTTTATGCTGTATGAAACAGGTAAAAATCTCTCAACACCAAAACTTTTGTTGAATTTGGAATATTCTTGAATTTAAATAGGAAAATTTTTTTCATCATTTAAAATATAAAGGCTTCCTGCTATCATTTCAATAACCATAAATAATTTTCAACTTATCAACTCCTTTACGGTAAATAAATATATTAGTAATAAATATGTTTAATTACAGTAAAACACGAAAAAAAAATTTTTTTTTGCCAAATGTCTCAATTGAAAAAGCGCTTTATCATATCGATCATAATCTACTAATTCAG
The DNA here is from genome assembly GCF_947563725.1 of Argiope bruennichi. Classification (NCBI taxonomy): domain Eukaryota; kingdom Metazoa; phylum Arthropoda; class Arachnida; order Araneae; family Araneidae; genus Argiope; species Argiope bruennichi. The sequence goes on along the minus strand of NC_079163.1, from coordinate 113,137,499 downwards.
TTTCAGAAAGTTTGCATAAGGTTTCTTCCTTTTTGTTATCATTATTTCCTCACTAAAATTTTGAGTACTTAAAAAAAAAAAGACAATTTTAAACTCAATTAATTAAATATAATTAGAGAACATAAATTTCACTTAAAATTGCACGTGATATTTTGCTTCCATCAAACCTGTATCTGTTTGGTTAACATTCGCGCCAAATCTACACGTGAAGGAGATGAATCTTCCAAGTTGGAGCCCTGACATTGCTAAGATGTTCTTTGAAAACTATTACTCGTCAGTTATCAACTATTTTTCAACGCGGCAGATGAAACTTCCTTCTTTACAAGCTTTGAGCACTTACTAAATGATAGATGGATACTTCTGGAGAAACTTAAGATTTATAATAGGCCGATTACATCTTACAGATATCTTCCACCGAAAAAATTTCTCATAAATAAGCATCCGTTGTAAGCCTTTCTACAAGTGCTGAGTTTTTGCAGTATTTGTTAACTGTAGTTGTTCGAATTCATTGAATGATGGAAATGAAAGCCTCCGTTGATTTAAGCCACAGAAACAGCATGATATCCATAGAAGATGAATCCCAGACCTCTCCGCTCGCAAAATAACAGTAATTAATCATACGGTAATAATTTTCAACAGAAGATGGATTCCACATCTCCCTTTTCTCACATGATTTACTAATAATTACAGTAATAAATCACAAAATTTGGAGTATTTAATCGTGTAGTATAATTATATCTTATAAAATTCCACGCCATTTAATAAATTTATTAAAAGATTAGCCATCTACAGTACGCTTTAATCATGAAAAATTTTATTTGAAATAAACATCTAACTCGTATTTAAAAAAACATATTTCATTCCATAATCCATACATATGGTTAAATAAAAATCTTTTTGTACTGAAATAATTGTAATTCATTGTAAAATATCAAAAAGAGTAAAAAATTTTAAAAATTCCAACTGAAAAAGACATAAATAATAATCTAACATGTGATACTTTTAAAAGCATTCTGGTAGGTTTAAAGAAATCCTGCACCATTTACACTGACAGGGATCCAATTTTTTCCAATTTTTTTCTGAAAGAACACTAGGTACCTTTTGGGTAAATTTTCCTTTCTTCTGAAATGGGAGGATTCTGAATCTACTCAATCGCTCCAATCATCATGAATTTCAAAGCCTGCATTACCCTTAGCCATTATTGTGTTTACTTTATGCGTTTCTTCCTGTGAAACATCATACTTTATGTTTGATTGGCATTCATACTTTATGTTTACAAGAATGAAATCTGACTGGCTAACAAAAATCGCCGTGGGATGAACATTCTTGCGTTGGGGCGGTACAGACATCTGGCATTACAATGGCTAAGTCCTTCCCCAAACAGCTCTCATGTAGCTTTGAAGCAAGATGTTATCTTAACTAATCAGACCCAAAGATTATTCGTTTGGGGTTTCAATGAATGAATGAATTATCTGAGACAAAATTTTTAGATAAATGCATCTAAAAAGAAAAATTTGCTCAATATGATAAAAAATTTTCATTTCATAATGCCAGAAGTTAATTTCTACGAAGTAATGCGTACATTTGTGAACTTCATTAATCTTGTATTGAGTCATGATTCATTAAATTTTTGCTCTGAAAAAGAAAGGTTTTGAATTTAATAATTTATATTTTTAAAATAAAGAATTTCAGTTTTGTAATATAAATTACGAATTATTTTTTAAATTATATTTATTGTTTACTCTCATTTATAACAGAATTAGAATTACATAATTAATTGAAAATTTAAAAAATGCGCTTTTTAGGATTTATACAGAAATATGAACTTCTTACACTGAAAAAACAACACGAATTCTATAATTGTGGTCTCAATGAAGTGAGCCGAGTAAAAAATTCCAATTTTTAAAGCCTTTTAAAAAATTCACTTTTAAGACGGTCCTTTACCCCACTCTCTTATAGTTTTTATACATTGCAGTATCTTCTAAACTTAAGAAATAATTACCCATTATTAGATTTTTTTAAAAAAATTGAAATTTATTGAAATTTCTTTATTAAATTCTTTTAGATTGTTTGAACCACAAATATATTCGTTATAGGCCACATCCAAATAAGAAACTTTCACGCATTGGTAGCAGTGTGCAATTAATTTAATCACAATTCCTTATGCAATAACATAAAGAATAGTGCCGCATTTGCTTTAACATTTTGCTTATACAATATTTCCATATATGTAGGACCCAGGAATTGATGGTCAAGTCTAGTGGAGCTACCGAAAATCCGAGTACCGGCTCAAGTACCATCCTCGTCATTTGACTACGCTCAGATCTGTCCTCAAGAGCTTTTATTGCTTCAAAAAGAAATATTAAGCCAAAAGTCAACCAGGATGTATTGAAGGAAAAATTGAATTTTCGTGCTATTCGCCGTTACTTTGGCGTATGAATTTATTTTACTTTTTAATTAAATGCCACATTTTACTAGGGGAGATAAACTTATCTTTATACATATCAGAACTTCGAAGTAATTGTAGTACTTTAACCTTGAGGTATTTAAATAGGTCAGCGCAGTTTCTAATTTTTTAAATAATTGTTTCTAATGACTTAATTGCAATTTTCAGAATTCCCTAATTAGGTACACGTGTTAGAAATGCCATTGTAAGACGTAGCAAAAATAAATAATTCCATAGTATTGATTGGAATATACATTTTCTAGCAAAGAACTATTTCTTTTAAATCAATACTTATTTCAGTCAATATTTATTAATGCATTATTCCTTTAAATATGTGATTTAATTTTTATCATGAATTAAATTGTTTTGTTTCATAAAAATGTGTATCTATGTTATTCTTGCATGGTATCTTAGATGATTCATTTTTATGTTTAAAATTCTAAAAATGATTAAAAACTTGCCATTCACAGCATTTTCTAGTTTTCAGGCATTTTATTTAAATACGGATACTATGATTTTTTTAAAATCAAATCTGGTGTGATGCATTACTTTTTTTTTTCTACATTATATCATTAATTACTGCATCGGCGGAAAATGTACCGAAGCTTCATCCATCTTTAGAATTCCGCTCTCTGTGAAATGTTATTTTATTCATCAATTTTAGTTTGCAATCACGATCGTCAAACCTGACGCTTCATGTCGAAACACTACATAAACAAGGGCAGCTGTGAAATGTTTATACAGTTAAACCTGCTTATGTGCGGTCTTTTTTTTTATGCGATTTTATTCTTGTGCGATTTCTTTATGCATTATATGAATTCCAACGATGTTACTATTATATAACAGTTGTAATATTTTCTATCAGTGTACATATGTACACTAATACAATGTGTATGGTATACGATGTTTGTATATATCACATCTACTGATTCCAAAATAAAATAATAAATATATTTCAAAAATAAATCAACATTAATATCTTGAAATGATGAAAGTAATTTTGAACGAGTAGTACTGAATTATGTGCATTTAAAAAATTTCTCCATGCTTAAAGTGAGAAATTTAATTTAAAAAATGTTTCCACGTATAATTTAATTATTTCTTTTATTTGGAAAGCACTTTTTCATTATTTCATAAATCTTCGACAGATTTTTTAAATGAGACTTTTTTATGCGGTCCTCCTTCACCACATAAACATTTTTTTAATATTCTTTATAGCTATTTATGAAGTTTCGGAATGTTTTTTTATTGCGATTTCTTTTATGCGGTTTCTATCTACCGCGCAAAAACAGATTTGACTGTATATCATAAAGAGAAATAATATTTCCAAAAATATCAACTTGCTGAAAATCATGTTGATTTGTGTCATTTATAAGATCTGGATTCCAACCACGGCATTCTGAAGGCAAAACCTCGATTTCAAGTTTGGAATACAAGTTCCACTGAGTACTGAAAATGCGTATATGGGTCTTGTGCACATAAACATATCCATCAACTATGGGCTAACATTCTTGCTTTAGTATAAATTAACTATATTTGCATTTTCCCTTTTCTATTGCAACTGCAGTGTCCGAAAATAAAAACTGTCGTTAAACTGTATTTGTATTGCCCCTTTTCTATTGTAACAACAAGGCCGAAAAATAAAAACTCGTACTTCAAGCACTCCATCAACCTACTGTACATCGCCATTATTACTTCAGCGTGCTAGCTTAGCGTTTGGGACATTGTATTGAAACTTTCCCTAAAGTCAAAATAAAATGGTAATTCTTCGCTCCAGAGCGATTTTTTTTTTCCAAAATAGAAAAGAACATCTAGGTACATGAATGTAACAGACTCAGCTTTAAAGTTATACTTTTTACGGATCATCCATCTATTTAATCTTACGGATCATTGATCCATTTACAAATTATGCATCGTTTATATGTTAAAAAATAATGAAAAAATTGGAAACTCCTTGACATGATATTTGCACTGATTCGATACAAGAAAGCTCTGTAAAAATACTTTCGTCAGACGTTTCCACGCTCCGAGTGAAGGGATAAAAAATTGCTGACCAAAACAAAATCTTTTAAAATATCCCTATAATTGCCTTACCTAAATTCGACACGTATAGGAAATTGCTACCAAAATCTCACAGTATTGTATATTCACAGGGATAATATTTTCACTAGCTTTTCCTCATTTCTCTTGTGTCGTTCTGTGTGATGTGCTCGTCGTTTATGTTTGTACATAAATCATGCCTCCCGAGATGAAATAAGACGAAGTTAAAAATTCAAAGTGTCTTCCCTGTCTTCGGCCACGATTCTGCCTCAAAAATTATGTTTATATACACACACACACACACACGAACACACACACACACACGAATGCGCACACACACGCGCACGCACACACACATATATATATAAGCACAAAAACATTAAATTTTATTTTTATCATTTCATTACTGACATACACTGCGTAAAAAAAGTAGAAGGACACTTGATTTTGTAACAATAACCGAAAAATATTTTATTTTTACTAAAATTTTTTATTAGAAACATTTAACAAATATTTCAAAAATACAATTTTAACATCAGAATTATGATGTTCAAACATAAAATATTAATGGGAACAAAAATAGTTTCTCTTTTTTGAAACTTTGTGAAAAAAGTAGAAGGACAGCATTATAATGAATGAAAAAATAGTGACTTTAATAAGGAATGGTCTTCCCATTCGCCTTTATAACTTCAAATATTCTGTTTGGAAGTGAATTGTATAGAGTTTGAATTTCATTTTGACAAAAATTGTCCCACGAGTCATTCAATGCTTCTTGAAGCTGAGTTTGCGAATCAAATTGCCTTCCTCAGCATAAACTCGACGAACTAGCATTGCCCAGATGTTTTCCACTATATTAAGATCAGGACATTTGGCTAGCCATGATAAAACATCCACATTATTTGTTAGGAACCAATTTTTGACTCCAATCGCGGTGTGAATGGAAGCTCCGTCTTGCTGAAACTTCTACTCTTCACCCCCCGTGTCAGAGGCATAAGGAAGAAGCTCGGAATTCAGCACTTGAATGTAGTCTGTATGTTTTTGCCTACCATTTAAGAAAACCAGACTTGTCCTTCCTCCGTATCCAACAGCCAACCAAACCATTAAACTCCCTCCTCCCATTTGTCGTGTTGAATAGTATTCGCCTTCAGTCCCCAGACAATGCCAGTAGTGCTGATATCCGTCTGGACCGTCTTTCTTTTCATCGGAAAATATCACAGAAGTCCATTCTGTAGTCCAGGACATGTGTTCCTTAGCCCACGCTAAACGATTATCAATGTGAGCTTGTTTCCACTTAGGATGATGTTTCCGTTTTTTGAATATGAATTTTTTAGATCTTTTAATATAGTTGTAAGCTGTTTGTTTCGTCACATGATTAAGTCCTGCTTGATTTCTTGCCTTTGAAACACTTCCTTAGTTCTTCTTCAGCACACGAGCAAGTTTTCTTTCATCACGTGGTGTTAACTTCTTCGGTCTACCAATCTTCTTTTTATTTCCATTTTTATAAGGATTTCTGATAAAGTTTGAAACTGTATTGGGGCTCACCTGCAACAACCGAGCAATCTCTCTGACACCTTTACCATCATTTTGATATGCAGAAATTTGCCCTTTTTGCAAATCGTTCAAAGGTATTCCTTCAGGCATTTCTGAGAACGGAGAAACAACGTAACTTTTAAACAAATTAGATTTTTTTGACAGAAAAGGATAAACAAAGTACAAAATCACTATTTAAATAAAGAACAACTCACTAAATTAAATATATTAGCAAATGTCCTTCTACTTTTTTTTTACGCATCGGAAATTATATATACTAATTTTCTTAATAATATTAGTGGTAGATGTTTAATTTTTGCCTAAAATGAAAACAAGGGTCATTAAACTAAATCTGCATAAATATCTGATAATTAGGAGAAAATAAGAGATATTAATTGGCAAAAAGACACTGTCCTTCTACTTTTTTTACGCAGTGTATATGTTTATGTTCAATTAAAACAGTGTTGTAAAATGTATTGTTCAATAAAATGAATATTTAAAAGGCCTAAAGAAAAAAAAATATGTTTTGATGACTTTCCGCAAAATGATATTGTAATTAGATTTAAGTATCTTTGAAATGTTCCAGATGTCTTAATTTTTGAAGGAATTAAATAGAATTGACAATAAAGATTTCCGTTAAACATTAAACGAAAATAGGGTATGCATCTTATATTTCAAATTTTTTTTAAGTAGTTAAAAGTCAATTTTAATTCAGAAAAACATAAAATTCTTGAGAAAATTCAGTAGGTATGCATAAAAATATTTCTAAAGAAACATCGTTGAATTGAAATTACAAAATCATACACAGTTTTTTTCCAAATAAATTTATATTGTGTAGTAAGGAAAAAATAATAGGAAAAACAAAAAATTAAGTAGTCTGGAATATTTTGGAATTTTTAAAAATTATGTACTTTTTAATTGTTTAAAAATAATATATTTCAGTTTAAAAAGTTCTTTTAAGAAATTTGATGTATTTATATTTTAATATATATGCATAAAAAATTTCGCAACCATAAATAAGTAATTCGCAAAAGAGACAAAATAGAGCCCACCGTCCCCATAAAATAACGCACAATTTTTCAATAATTTTAACAAATATTTAATTATATATATGTTTTTCTGGTAAAGAAGAGGCGACGAGTTCTTTAAAATGGTTTCTTTACTTTATTCATAATGTTTAAGCCAAAATTTGCATTTTTAAATGATTTTAAGAAACATTTTTGTTAAATCTATTATCAGTGATATGCACACTTCGAATAAAAAGGCAGAAAGCAGGAGGGTAAAAGAGAGATCGAGAGAATACATTCAGAGGTTAAATAGTTTCAAAATGGAACTGATTGGTTACCCGAAATTTAGCTGCGACAGCATTTATTTTAGGCGCATGTAGACTCAAAAGCATGGAAAAAATAATAAGTGTAATACATTTCATTGCAATAATGAAAATCCGATTAGTTTCATTGTTTCATTAAAAAGTTTAAACACATAATATTATTCCAGTATGAAAGCTATGGTTAATAACCTTCTCTCTTTTTTTTAATGTATTAATTACACTAACTTCAAAGAAGATTTTCATTTTCGAGCAGTTTAATGTTATGCACTTTTTAAATATATTTTTCTCAACTTAAACTACTTGAATGACGTGAGTTTTTCGTACAGTAAAATGTTGTATTGTACCAGTTTTGGATTCATCCTTTTTATAATATAAGTTTATTTGTTTTCTGCTTTGCTTTCTAATTACAGAGTTCGAATTTCACTTTAATTTCGCAATGATTATAATTCTGCTTCATGTAGAAAAAAATGAAAATGAACTTTTATTCTTTTTATAATCTATAATTTAGAAAATTCTGACAATTGTCTCTTTTTAATATCTTCTCCTTGACACCGTTTATGGAAATTTTATTTCTTTACTGGATTATTTTATTTAATTTTTCAAAGTTTTATATTATTCTTCCATTCAAACTGTTTAAAGACATAAGTATTTTGCAAAATTAAAAAAAAAGTTTTGATTTAAAAAAAAAAACAACACTTTCTCCTTCACACTTGTTTTCTATTCCAAGCTACCATCTTTCCTACTTCGAGGAAATTGATCGATTTTTTTGATAAATATCTCGGTAGCGTCACAAACTATAAGTGTCAAAAAGAAAATTATTTTTTACCAAAGAGCTTTTTATTTTAAAAATAAATCTATGTTTCTACAAAGCGTACTCTTTTCGAGTCTCTATGTTACACGTAACTTAATTGGCCTCTGTTTATAAATCAGTTATACATGATTATTCTGTCCTTCTATTTTTCTATATAAAATGGTATTAATTAACGATAAAAACGATTTTTTTATTAATAAATCATTTAGTTATTTCTATTGTTATAAAAAAGCTAATGATTACGGCTTTAAAGGGCGCTATTATAAACTCAAATATGCTTCTCAAAGCCTTTCTTTAATTTTTGCCTCTTTCCAACACCAAACAAAATCCCTTTAATCATAAGACTAATCTACTTTTAATTAATCAAAAAGTATCAAAAATTTCATAGTAATTAAATGAGAAAATATAAAAATATATTATTTAGTTCCAAACCCATTAATTAATTCGTAATGAGAAACAAAAAAGTTATTAAAAATATTGATGAATTAATCCGTTCCCAAAATTTAGACAGAAACTCCCATTTAAGGACGATATCGACATGATTTCACTTGGGTAGGGTGGAAATTTTAATAGTTTTTCCCATATAAAAAGTACTTTTATGATGTCTTATTCTTTTTTTTTACACAGTTGGGTTGTTGAACTTTTAGTCTAAATTAGAAAAACAGCTTTTTTGGATGTCTGTATCAGTATTCAGAATTTTAATAATGATATATCTTCTAGTTTCTCCAGGATCAATGATGATCAAAAAAATTACAGTATTTTAATATTCCCACATAGAATCTTTTTTGCAGCTTAGATCAATGGTGAATTTTGCATTTAAGGCGTGGGTAGCGATCCCTTGCTTGAGAGAAAGAATTTTCAATAAAAAAAGCTCGAAATGCTCATGTTAATAATTGGGAATCGCGTTATTATGAAACAAATCCTTTTTTTGGCGGTACCTCCAAGATGACCCACACTGCATTTTTTTTCTGGCAACCCCGTTAGTTGCATCAATCAAAACATAAGTAGCGTCTAAATTCAGGAATATATCTAAGCACCGTTCACATTTGATTACGATACGTTCATGGCAAGACGTTCTGATTTTGATTTTGTACTCGGAGTTTTGATGTGTATACGAAAAATTATGCGGTTAATCTTGTAATTTGCGAGGATCCTAATGATTTTCAATATGATAATTTTCAAAAATATTTACTCGATCGAACGTGAGCTGAAGAACTGAATTTTTGTTTGCTTGAATTCTTTTATTTTATTTGAAAGTTTATATTTAATTAAATATTTAATTAAATTATATTTAATGAAACATACTTCAGAAACCAGTCTTTGAATAACTATCTTAACAATTTATTTTTGTACAGTTGTTCATGAAACCCACATGGAAATGGACTTAAAATGAAATTTAAATTCTGATATTATTTTATAATTGCTTTTCTAACATCTTTCACATAATGGTATTTTACTGGACTATGGATGAACTTTAGTGACAAATTATATTATGGTAAGTAATAATATTTCTACTTCTTTTTCATACTACTTCATTTATAAGGTATTTCATTTTTACATGAAGCTGCTATCACTTTAAACATGAATTAAAACCATTCATTCTTTCATTTTCTGTATTCTATTCCATTTTTTCATTCCAAATAAAGCTTAAATATTCATAGGTACATTATTTTCATTGTTCATGTTGACCTTTACTCAGAATTGTAAATAGAAAATTTCAGTTAATTTTTTAACTTTAAAAAAAGAAGTATGCTATATTATTAATACTTGTGAAATTTCGAAACAAAATATAGGCAAAGATAATGAATACATTATATCGATTTAAACTTTTTAACATTTAAAATATTCCAACTGATAATCACTGCCGTTTTGTTTTTTCAAATAATGCATTGCATATTATATATATCAAAATTAAAGTAAACTGATGTATTTCTTTATTTTCTACTTAAATTTTAGAAAGTAAATAGATATACACTAAATGTTGAAATTACATTACTGTCCAAAAATATTGCTTTAAAAGTTTACATGCTTGTAGAAATTAAAATTGCTTGATTTTTTAAAACTTATATTTTTATATTTCAGAAGGATTATACAAAAAAAAAATGTTTTGTACAACTGTAGGGAGCTTTTGTATATGTTTATAAAAAAATACTTAAATTAAATTCATTACAAAAATGTTGAAATAAAAATATCTGCTGAAGTCAAGAGATTTTTCTGCCTTTTAGAGCTAATTAATATATTACCTTAAAGTATGATTTCCTTAATGCTTTAAAGTATATATCGCCTTAAGTTATGCTTTCCAAATCTTATCTAACCAAATATGATAAGTCAATTTTTATTCAGTTAAACATTTTATTTTCATTCTTCTTCTTATGTGATCTCTTTTTATTCTTGACTGCATGTTAGCATAACTTATTAAGGTATGGTATATTTATAAAGACCTAGTTGAATATTACATGAATGCTAAAGAATCTGCAGGTCAACAATTAATGAAACTGACAGTTTGTTTTTTCCTTCTGATGGAGGTTTGTTTTTCCTTCTGATGAAAAAAAATTTCAAAATTTTAGATTACGATTTATATAATAAGACCTAAGAATACGGTTTATACAAAAGAAGGAAAAAACAGGAACGCAAATTTATTTTTACCTTTATTTCCTATTTTATTATGTTCTGGAAGCCTTTTCTCTCGATCAAATATATAAAATCTATCGCTCAAATAGCGAATTCCTTTGGTTTTTCTATATTATTTCGTTAAATTTTGAACTAATTTAAAAAAAATCATTTAAATGAAAGCGTAATGTATTTTGGCTGCTTTAATGCAGTTTGGAACCGAAACATCTTCGTATGAAAGCAGAATCAGCATAGTTTTCAATTTTTGTGTCAAACTAAAACTTTTTCAAAACACTCATCTCTTTATTTATGATGATGTTTTAATATTAAACTTCCTTTATTCTACAATTTAGCCGAATTGATGTGCATCAGTTCCTTAGAGCTTTTCGCAACCATTCTCGGGTATGTTACGATACTTAGTCAACAAACGTCATTAATTTTACAACGCGCATGCGCAATCAAGTTTAATTTCTGAAAATGAAATTAATATCGACTTGCTTTTTTTTAGTTATTCCAATAACTTTTATTGTTACAAGACAACCTTTTATGATGATTATTTATCGTAGCAATTTTACTCTTTTCCTTTTATTTCTGGGGAATCAGATATCAGTTAAAAGAGAGTCAGCCAAGCCTTTTAATTTTATTTACTAAATGTTGATCAGAAAGTTAACTACAACCGCATTCAGCAGTTGGTGCTAAAGGATAAACATATTATACGAAGGAGTTTCCTGATTTTTGATAATTACTAAAAAGGTTATTTGAGGCTTATTTTTACGTATTTTTTTCATCGATATAATGGTTAGAGTCAAAAACGTGACATGGGCGAAAGACCCAATCCGACTGCCAAGAGCTACAAAATCTGTCGAATTGTTGACTGAATGCCGAAAGCCTGAAGAGGCTAAGCCTACTGATATTAATAAGATGATTGAAAAGCCCGAAGAAGGTAAGCCTACTGATATTAATAAGATGATTGAAAAGCCCGAAGAAGCTAATTCTGCTGATACTAATGAAATAATTAAAAAGCCTGAAGAAGCTAAGTCTGCTGATACTAATGAAATGATTGAAAAGCCTGAAGAAGCTAAATCTGTTGGTACTGGTGAGATGAATGAAAAGCCTGAAGAAATTGAGTCTGCTGGTACTAGTAAGATGAATGGAAAGCGAAAGGCTGAAGAACCTAAGAAGAAGCCTAAAAAGCGAAGAGCTAAAAGATGGTATCCAAAAAGGAAGCCTAAGAAAGGAAATCCGGCAGAGGAGCAAACTGGAAAGCAAAAACGTGGTGCATTAAAATCTAAAAAAAAGCAGGCTGAAGAGCAAGAATTTGAAGAAGATGATAGACCTAAATATGTACCACTGGATAGGAAATTATTAAAGGATTACACATACCGTTTTGTTTACGATCTCTTCAAAACGGTCCGGGATATGAAAATGGTACGTGTAGATGAAGACCTGCCTGATACCGAAAGTTATCCCCTGAGATTCGAACAGAGTCATAAGCGTATAGTAACGAGATACGTGAGTAATCAACTCGAAAATTTTAATCTAATCATTGAAGACTATGTTTTTGAAGATTTTCATACTGAAGCCTACAACACTTGCAGAGAGCTGTTTGAAGATTTCTACAAGCCGGACGCTTACTCAGAAATTGGATTTATGTACTTTTTGAGTGCAATGGCTTATTTAGCGTTTCATTTCGGTAACAAAGGGAAAAATGGTGAAGCTTGGAATCTCGCCTTCAATTACACAGTTAACCTGGTGAATCAAGTACTGGAAAATTCCAAGTACCAGTACGATTTTACTGAATCATCTTGGTAAATAAGTTCCCATTATTTTGCTGTTCATTGATTTACTGTCACAAATGGAAATTGTATTTAGAATTGCAAACAGTTTTTATGATTTTTTTTCTGGTAATTAACATTTTAATTTTGTTGGTTTACAGCTTGAAAATTATATACTTTTTAATTTTTCTGCTTTTATAATACATCTTCTGTAATATTATAACTTTAGTCTGTAATTTTACTATTCCATATAGGATTTGTATGCATTATCATCCATTTAATAAAAAAGATTAAAAAACTTCTGCATTTTCTATGTCTGAAATACTACATAAGTTGTCTTTTTTAATATTATTATGCTTGAATTCCTACCTTCTATTTGTGTAATTTGGATTAATTTACCAACTGTCCATTATGCTCCCATCCACCCGTAAGTAAACTTACATTATTTTTCTATTCCTCATTTGATTTCGATTTTTATCATTCAGACGTTCATATTAAATCGATTTTTTAACTGGCTGGCTTTAAAATTTAATAATATGTTTAGAAATAATTTTTGTTTACTTTTTAATTTATTTTTGTTTTTGAGAGCCTTGCAATGTTTGTAAACAAAAATTAAGAGTCACCATGTTTTCTGACAGTAATCCCATTGGATAAAGGAGGGAAGTGGAAGATTTACGATTATTTAACAACCAGAAAAGAGAGGGTGAACATAGCTGAGGGTTGAATATCAAAGTGACAAGTGTCATATCCAGTTAGTACTGCCTTTGTTGACATTTAGAAATATGCTTATAAATATCGAATTTTGATGTGAAATTAGTTGAAAGGAGAAATACATTTTCTAACAAATCAGTATGAATCAATCTTTTGAAAGAAGAGTTTATTTTGTTGGAAAAATAAGGAAGAAAGGAAAATTAAACTTTTTGATTAAAATTCTCTTTTCATTGTCTGTAGTATTGCATTTTTATACAAATGTAGCTTAGAGAAAATTGGTTTCAAAAAGGAAATGAATACTCTGAGATTTTTTTTTTTTGTCACTGGAAGAAAAAATAGAATTATTTTCTTTAATTATTTATATTATTACATTTAAAAAAATATTTATATAGCCATAAAAATCAAACTTTTACCTTACTAAACATCTGTGACTCAATTACTTTGTCAAATAATTCAAACCACTTATGCCTTTTCCCTTTTCATTTTTATTAAATTTACCAAAATTTTGAAAAATGATGAATTTAGAAACAAAGATTATTTATTGATCAAGATGGTGTGAAGAAAATTGAATAAAAAATATACATAAATGTTTAATTCTTAATTTTAAAGTAAAGTTGCCTTATAATATCTATGTATATTGTCTAATTATACTATAATCTCTCTCTATATATAATGTATTTTCTGAGATTAATTTCAATAGATTAAAAGGCAGGAATCTACAAGGCAAGACATTTTTCAAATATAATTCTATTTAAATTTTGTTTAAAAAATTAAATTTTAAGATTGTTAAAAAATTATACAGAAATTAAATTGTCAACTTTTGAACACTTTTGAATTGTCAACTAAGTAAATACAGTATTTTAAAGCTAGGTTGATTATATAGTTTTTTTTTTTTTTTTTTTTTACTATTATCTCTAATGATACCAAATTACTTTTTAAAATATATGTGTGTTTATATTATCATATAAAAATTTTAATAGCATTTTCATCATATAAAATCAGTTTATATGTATGAAGTGCTTGCAGTTTTCATATGACAATCCCTTATCATTTATTTGAATTATTAGCAAAGTACATTTTTATATTTAATTTGGAATTAATAAAGAAGTTTCTAGGTTTTAAATCACAGTTCTGATTACATGGTCTTATTTTGTTAAGCTTGATTTGATCAAAAATCACACATTTGCATTTTATTGCATTCCTTTTTGCAAATCATATATGCATCAAAGCTAGCATTTTAGAAAAAAAACAGGATTTGGACAAAAACAATATAAAATGTTTGATTTTGCACATTTCTCTTCAAACAAGTTTTTAAATCCCAAAATATTTATTAAAATATGACCTTTCATTAATAAAAAATATACTACAGAATGGTTGAAAAGGCAAAATTTGTTTTTACTTCCATGTAAAATAAGCTGCTCAATTCATCAGTTTAACATATGTATATATATATATATATGAAAAATATAAACTATACTGATTTTTTAAAAAGATATACTTCTCAGACAGATAGCATTACAGAGTCATTACTAAGCCATATATATTTGCAGCATTTCCTGTTGAAAAGAGAAAATGTTTCAATTTCACTCTCTCATATTTGTGTGTGTGTATGTGTGTTTTTTTAACTGGTTACTTTTTGGAAGAGTTTATTAAATTGCAGGGAGCTACTAAATTGGAAATATATTTCTAAATGAATAACTGACACATAATTTCTGAAAAAAAATATCTAACATTGACATTATTTACATTCTAAATCATCAAAAATTTTCAATTTTATCAAGTTTTTGCAACAAAAATTTACTTCTATTCTGTCAAGAATTCAAATAATGGTTTAAAATTAATTTTGATTAAAATCTGATCTAAAACATAACATATAAATACATTCACTTGGTAAAACCCAGCATGTAATACATTAACTTCTTATCCTTGAGGAGTTTTGAATAAACTGATTATATTTTTATTAATATTCTATAATCAGAATATTGTATTGCTGGAAGCACTCAAACGATAATTTCGACAGATATCTTAGAAATAAGCTAACCTTAATTCATCTAAAACTTCAGATTTCTTAATTGACTTAAATTTACAAAATTACAGTAAGAGATAGTAATTGTTTTTATTTTAAATGCTCTAATTTATAAATAATTGAGAAATTTCTAAAGAATTGCATATAATTTTAAGCATCCAGTTTTTGTGATAAAAATTGCTAGATCATTTGAATTATACTATTATATTAATGTATAGAGTTTTGATATTCATATTTAATTTAAAAAAAAAAAAACCCTTTTTTTTTTTACTTAACTCTTACTAAGATTTTGAAAAGTTTATATTTTACCAATTATCATCAATTTGACTGCTTTTCCTGAAGGTACAAACTAGGATACAATGAGTGCTCTGACAGCAAGCATAGACTGCAGCTTGATATTATTTTTATTAATTAAAAATTACCTTAATTATTAATTAAATAATTTGAAATATTCATTAATTAAATAATTTTATTAATTAAAAATAATTTCCTCCCCCAGTGGTTATTCTATTCCAATATTTAAAGGTGTAAAAATACAATGAAAAAGTTGTTGAAAAATTAATTTATAAAATCATGTAATAACTTCAGCAGCCACAAATGCTATTAATATGCAGTTTAAACACATAATACTGTTTTAAAATGAAATTAATTATTATTATTATTATGAGATAGTAATATGCCATCAACTAACATTTAGAAAAATATTGGTAATTATTCTTGCCAAATTTTTTCATAAAACTAAAACCTGGTTGTTTTACCTCAAATCTTAATGAAGTGCTCACTAATTAATCAAATTTACTAACAAATTAAACAAATTTTCTCTATTAAGCTCAAAGTATCTTCTTAAGTCAACCTGAAAAATATTTATTCTTACCATTACTAGGAAAAATTGCTCCTTTAAAAGATTAATATTACATTAATGAACAATCTATCTCAAGAATAAGACAGGAATTTTGAAAAAATAAAAATAACTGTGATCCTGGTCATTAACTAACATCCATATTTCACAATAAAAACAAAATCATTCATATAATAGAAATATCAAAATAGGCTACTGTTTGTGATATAAATATTAACTCTTTATCTATATTACCATATTTTAGATATAGATGCTCAAAATGACATACAAAGCCACATGCTACAACTATATTGATAAAAATAACTACAATTTAGAAATGTTTCTGATTTGTACAGACTGAATTGTAACCTCTTTATGTTGTAGGAAACATCGCCAAATGTGCCTTGCAACAATCAAATCAGCATGTTGAGAGAAAATTACTATATTTAAATTCTTAATGCAAATTCAAATAACTAGATTCATTTTCTGAAATTGTGTAAAGTATGCACAATATTGCTTTCCTTTTGGTCAAATATTTAAATTGTTAATTAATTCATTTGAAATTTCAGTGTTTTAATAAAAATCTAGCAAAATAATATGAAGGAATTCAAAATATTTTTAACAACTCTCTTGAATACAATTTAATTCAAGGCTTTAGTTTACATGTATTATAAAACAATTTTATATTTCAAAAGAACTCCTCTTATGTTCTTTAGACACCCTTAAAAATCAATTCAGATGAGCATTTTTAAATATATTTGATTATAAATGTACATGTTTTCAGAAACAAACATAAAAAATACACAACAGTAATTTTGAAAATTAGAAATTTCCATTGCAATGGGTACTCAGGCATTATAATGGTAATTCAATATATATATGCATTATGAAATTTTATTTAAAAAAAGGATCCTATCTTAGGTTTCCTTTGGTGGTAATTTAAAAAAAAAGTTACGAAATTACCTTCATGCTAAGTTTAGTAAGTATTACGAAATATTTGAAAATATTTTATTTCATCCAAAATTGTAAGATATTGTTTTGATTTTGGAAGGAGAAAACATCTTTATCATACTTGAGCATTCTGATAATGCATTTATTGAAATATTATACGGATTTTGCTATATATTTTTAAAAAGTCAAAAGTACTTAAATTATTACAAAAAAAAATGAGAGCTATTTTCAAAATTTATACACATTTTTGGCTATTTTTGTTGAAATTACAGCATGTGGCATACAAACCCATAATAAACATTTAAAATTAAACCTTAAGCACATGTAGAAAATTTTTCATGAATACTAATGTGATGTTTTATGCTGTATGAAACAGGTAAAAATCTCTCAACACTAAAATTTTTGTTGAATTTGGAATATTCACAGCATGTGGCATACAAACCCATAATAAACATTCATAATTGAATCTTAAGCACATGAAGAAACTTTTTCATGAATACTAATGTGATGTTTTATGCTGTATGAAACAGGTAAAAATCTCTCAACACTAAAATTTTTGTTGAATTTGGAATATTCACAGCATGTGGCATACAAACCCATAATAAACATTCATAATTGAATTTTAAGCATATGAAGAAAATTTTTCATGAATACCAATGTGATGTTTTATGCTGAATGAAACAGGTAAAAATCTCTCAACACTAAAATTTTTGTTGAAATTGGAATATTCACAGCATGTAGCATACAAACCCATAATAAACATTCAAAATTGAATCTTAAGCACATGAAGAAAATTTTTAATGAATACTAATGTGATGTTTTATGCTGTATGAAACAGGTAAAAATCTCTCAACACTAAAATTTTTGTTGAATTTGGAATATTCACAGCATGTGGCATACAAACCCATAATAAACATTCATAATTGAATTTTAAGCATATGAAGAAAATTTTTCATGAATACTAATGTGATGTTTTATGCTGAATGAAACAGGTAAAAATCTCTCAACACTAAAATTTTTGTTGAATTTGGAATATTCACAGCATGTAGCATACAAACCCATAATAAACATTCAAAATTGAATCTTAAGCACATGAAGAAAATTTTTCATGAATACTAATGTGATGTTTTATGCTGTATGAAACATGTAAAAATCTCTCAACACTAAAATTTTTGTTGAATTTGGAATATTCACAACATGTAGCATACAAACCCATAATAAACATTCATAATTGAATCTTAAGCACATGAAGAAAATTTTTCATGTATACTAATGTGATGTTTTATGCTGTATGAAACAGGTAAAAATCTCTCAACACCAAAATTTTTGTTGAATTTGGAATATTCTTGAATTTAAATAGGAAAATTTTTTTCATCATTTAAAATATAAAGGCTTCCTGCTATCATTTCAATAACCATAAATAATTTTCAACTTATCAACTCCTTTACGGTAAATAAATCTCATATTAGTAATAAATATGTTTAATTACAGTAAAACACGAAAAAAATTTTTTTTTGCCAAATGTCTCAATTGAAAAAGCGCTTTATCATATGGATGATAATCTACTAATTCAGTTTCAGAAAGTTTGCATAAGGTTTCTTCCTTTTTGTTATCATTATTTCCTCACTAAAATTTTGAGTACTTAAAAAAAAAGACAATTTTAAACTCAATTAATTAAATATAATTAGAGAACATAAATTTCACTTAAAATTGCACGTGATATTTTGCTTACATCAAACCTGTATCTGTTTGGTTAACATTCGCGCCAAATCTACACGTGAAGGAGATGAATCTTCCAAGTTGGAGCCCTGACATTGCTAAGATGTACTTTGAAAACTATTACTCGTCAGTTATCAACTATTTTTCAACGCGGCAGATGAAACTTCCTTCTTTACAAGCTTTGAGCACTTACTAAATGATAGATGGATACTTCTGGAGAAACTTAAGATTTATAATAGGCCGATTACATCTTACAGATATCTTCCACCGAAAAAATTTCTCATAAATAAGCATCCGTTGTAAGCCTTTCTACAAGTGCTAAGTTTTTGCAGTATTTGTTAACTGTAGTTGTTCGAATTCATTGAATGATGGAAATGAAAGCCTCCGTTGATTTAAGCCACAGAAACAGCATGATATCCATAGAAGATGAATCCCAGACCTCTCCGCTCGCAAAATAACAGTAATTAATCATACGGTAATAATTTTCAACAGAAGATGGATTCCACATCTCCCTTTTCTCACATGATTTACTAATAATTACAGTAATAAATCACAAAATTTGGAGTATTTAATCGTGTAGTATAATTATATCTTATAAAATTCCACGCCATTTAATAAATTTATTAAAAGATTAGCCATCTACAGTACGCTTTAATCATGAAAAATTTTATTTGAAATAACCATTTAACTCGTATTTAAAAAAACATATTTCATTCCATAATCCATACATATGGTTAAATAAAAATCTTTTTGAACTGAAAGAATTGTAATTCATCGTAAAATATCAAAAAGAGTAAAAAATTTTTTAAATTCCAACTGAAAAAGACATAAATAATAATCTAACATGTGATACTTTTAAAAGCATTCTGGTAGGTTTAAAGAAATCCTGCACCATTTACACTGACAGGGATCCAATTTTTTCCAATTTTTTTCTGAAAGAACACTAGGTACCTTTTGGGTAAATTTTCCTTTCTTCTGAAATGGGAGGATTCTGAATCTACTCAATCGCTCCAATCATCATGAATTTCAAAGGCTGTATTACCCTTATCCATTATTGTGTTTACTTTATGCGTTTCTTCCTGTGAAACATCTATGTTGATTGGCATTCATACTTTATGTTTACAAGAATGAAATCTGACTGGCTAACAAAAATCGCCGTGGGATGAACATTCTTGCGTTGGGGCGGTACAGACATCTGGCATTACAATGGCTAAGTCCTTCCCCAAACAGCTCTCATGTAGCTTCGAAGCAAGATGTTATCTTAACTAATCAGACCCAAAGATCATTCGTTTGGGGTTTCAATGAATGAATTAATTATCTGATACAAAAATTTTAGATAAATGCATCTATAAAGAAAAATTTACTCAATATGATAAAAAATTTTCATTTCATAATGAAATAAATTAATAAATTTTCATTTCATTTCAGAAGTTAATTTCTACGAAGTAATGCGTACATTTGTGAACTTCATTAATCTTGTATTGAGTCCTGATTTATTAAATTCTTGCTCTGAAACAGAAAGGTTTTTAATTTAATAATTTATATTTTTAAATTAAAGAATTTCAGTTTTGTAATATAAATTGCGAATTATTTTTTAAATTATATTTATTGTTTACTCTCATTTATAACAGAATTAGAATTACATAATTAATTGAAAATTTAAAAAATGCGCTTTTTAGGATTTATACAGAAATATAAACTTCTTACACTGAAAAAACAACACTAATTCTATAATTGTGGTCTCAATGAAGTGAGCCGAGTAAAAAATTCCAATTTTTAAAGCCTTTTAAAAAATTCACTTTTAAGACGGTCCTTTACCCCACTCTCTTATAGTTTTTATACATTGCAGTATCTTCTAAACTTAAGAAATAATTACCCATTATTAGATTTTTTAAAAAAAATGAAATTTATTGAAATTTCTTTATTAAATTCTTTTAGATTGTTTGAACCACAAATATATTCGTTATAGGCCACATCCAAATAAGAAACTTTCACGCATTGGTAGCAGTGTGCAATTAATTCAATCACAATTCCTTATGCAATAACATAAAGAATAGTGCCGCGTTTGCTTTAACATTTTGCTTATACAATATTTCCATATATGTAGGACCCAGGAATTGATGGTCAAGTCTGGTGGAGCTACCGAAAATCCGAGTACCGGCTCAAGTACCATCCTCGTCATTTGACTACGCTCAGATCTGTCCTCAAGAGCTTTTATTGCTTCAACATGAAATATTAAGCCAAAAGTCAACCAGGATGTATTGAAGGAAAAATTGAATTTTCGTGCTATTCGACGTTACTCTGGCGTATGAATTTCTTTTACTTTTTAATTAAATGCCACATTTTACTAGGGGAGATAAACTTATCTTTATACATATCAGAACTTCGAAGTAATTGTTGTACTTTAACCTTGAGATATTTAAATAGGTCAGCGCAGTTTCTAATTTTTTAAATATTGCTTCTAATGACTTAATTGCAATTTTCAGAATTCCCTAATTAGGTACACGTGTTAGAAATGCCATTGTAAGACGTAGCAAAAATAAATAATTCCATAGTATTGATTGGAATATACATTTTCTAGCAAAGAACTATTTCTTTTAAATCAATACTTATTTCAGTCAATATTTTTAATGCATTATTCCTTTAAATATGTGATTTAATTTTTATCATGAATTAAATTGTTTTGTTTCATAAAAATGTGTATCTATGTTATTCTTGCATGGCATCTTAGACGATTCATTTTTATGTTTAAAATTCTAAAAATGACTAAAAACTTGCCATTCACAGCGTTTTCTGGTTTTCAGGCATTTTATTTAAATACGGATACTATGATTTTTTAAAAATCAAATCTGGTGTGATGCATTACTTTTTTTTTCTACATTATATCATTAATTACTGCATCGGCGGAAAATGTACCGAAGCTTCATCCATCTTTAGAATTCCGCTCTCTGTGAAATGTTATTTTATTCATTAATTTTAGTTTGCAATCACGATCGTCAAACCTGACGCTTCATGTCGAAACACTACATAAACAAGGGCAGCTGTGAAATGTTTATACAGTTAAACCTGCTTATGTGCGGTCTTTTTTTTATGCGATTTTATTCTTGTGCGATTTTTTTATGCATTATATGAATTCCAACGATGTTACTATTATATAACAGTTGTAATATTTTCTATCAGTGTACATATGTACACTAATACGATGTGTATGGTATACGATGTTTGTATATATACGATGTTTGTATATATGAAAGTAATTTTGAACGAGTAGTACTGAATTATGTGCATTTAAAAAATTTCTCCATGCTTAAAGTGAGAAATTTAATTAAAAAAATGTTTCCACGTATAATTAAATTATTTCTTTTATTTGGAAAGCACTTTTTCATTATTTCATAAATCTTCGACAGATTTTTTAAATGAGACTTTTTTATGCGGTCCTCCTTCACCACATAAACATTTTTTTAATATTCTTTATAGCTATGTATGAAGTTTCGGAATGTTTTTTTATTGCGATTTCTTTTATGCGGTTTCTATCTACTGCGCAAAAACAGATTTGACTGTATATCATAAAGAGAAATAATATTTCCAAAAATATCAACTTGCTGAAAATCATGTTGATTTGTGTCATTTATAAGATCTGGATTCCAACCACGGCATTCTGAAGGCAAAACCTCGATTTCAAGTTTGGAATATCTCAGATTCAAGATTATTTACACGAAAGTTCCACTGAGTACTGATAATGCGTATATGGGTCTTGTGCACATAAACATATCCATCAACTATGGGCTAACATTCTTGCTTTAGTATAAATTAACTATATTTGCATTTCCCCTTTTCTATTGCAACTGCAGTGTCCGAAAATAAAAACTGTCGTTAAACTGTATTTGTATTGCCCCTTTTCTATTGTAACAACAAGGCCGAAAAATAAAAACTCGTACTTCAAGCACTCCATCAACCTACTGTACATCGCCATTATTACTTCAGCGTTGCTAGCTTAGCGTTTGGGACATAGTATTGAAACTTTCCCTAAAGTCAAAATAAAATGGTAATTTTTCGCTCCAGAGTGATTTTTTTTTTCCAAAATAGAAAAGAACATTTAGGTACATGAAAGTAACAGACTCAGCTTTAAAATTATACTTTTTACGGATCATCTATCTATTTAATCTTACGGATCATTGATCCATTTAAAAATTATGCATCGTTTATATGTTAAAAAATAATGAAAAAATTGGAAACTCCTTGACATGATATTTGCACTGATTCGATACAACATGCTTTATCTTAATCTTTCTCGGATTAAAATTTACTAGGTTCGTACTTTTAATTCGTGTATCTCAGAATTTGGTCGTTATTCTAGAAAATATTAAAAAATAGTTGTTTAATAATCAGTAACAATGATCGAGCAAACCAACCCACTGTAAATCTAATGTATAATTAAAAAAAAAAACCAAGACGATAATAGTTACAACCAAACTGATTTAAATAAAATTGACTTGATATATTTTTGTGACAATTAATTTTAAAAAGTGTGATTTAAGCTCATTTTAGGTTCAAAAGTGAAAGAGACAGATTTTACATAAAATAATCTAAAATTCAGTTTCGAATTCACTAAATTGTGTCTGGTGACATTAAGATCCGCAATCCATATTCTAAAACGTTTGGATGATTTTAAGCACCTGGATAATTCGAAATCAAAATTTGTAGCTGTTAACATGAAAATGAAAATGGAAAGACAAAAGTTACGTTATTGTTGTTAGATTTAATTGCAATGTACGGACGCCAAAATATTTGTTTTGTTTGTTGTATTTGAGGATAGGTCACAAAATTTGGTAATCCTGTTAATGGTACAAGTGTTTAGGAAGTGTTTTCGATGTTTGACGCAAATTTGGCGAGATTTTTTTTTCCAGATAATTCAGATAAAACATTTCTCTGAGAATAAGTGCTTCTTGATAATTCTTATTAAAAAAATATGATATTAAATAGACGACTTTACTGTAAATGTTATTTGTGTAATGATTCGAAAGCAAGTACTATTTTCTGGTAGTCTGGCTGAACTTTCATCGTAAGTAAAAAATACATAAAATTTTACATAACATGCAAAATGCATTGCATGTGGAAATATACATAACATTTTTATTATTTTAAGTCGTTGGATTGGCCATCCAAAGCATGCTAGTATATTTCACATTCAGATATCGATCTGGATAAGTGAGGGTCGGGGGGTGTTTGAGCTTAGGGTTTTCGCTTAAAGTAAAAGACTAATAATCTTGGATGATAAATTTTTTCAGGCTGAGAAAACATTTTCAGACATAATAACTGAGATAAAATGTTAAATTCAAACAAAATTTTCCCTACTTTTTTTCTGTAATATGACTATATAGATACTCTTTGAAAAATGTGAGCAGCATTTCCAGAAATGAATTTTTCTCGTTTAGTTCGTTTTTTTAAGTTTTTGCTTTACCTGATTAAGTTATATTAACGTTTGATAGCTCATTTTCTTTAGTTGCCAATGTTTTTCTTATTTAACCTTTTCCTTTCAGGTTAATCATCTGTTATTTGAACGCATTGGTTTGGACGGACAAATCAGCAACTAAAAATGATTCGATATATATATATATATATATATATATATATATATATATATATATATATATTACATATCAAAGTGTAAATCGATTGGACTCGAAGAGGCAATTAAGACACCTTGCTTAAATTCCAGAGATATGTCACTGTTTAAACGGTTAGATTAACATATTAATTTGATACACTGCAATGACCTGTTGAAGACAGATATCTTAATTTTGAGCTCCTGGAAGAAAAAAATTCGATGTAATTCCATTCCATTAACGAATTTTCTACATTTACATTCTACATTTACATTTACACAAAGATAATTCAGCTCTTTAACTGAGACGGCTCTTGCTTGATTCGTGCTTCTAATGACCATGTGTTTCAAACAAAAAGTTAAAATCACGTCATTAACAAATTCTAAAATTCGATTCATAAAATACGTGGCATCCATAGACACGTCTGTTACATGTTTTTTAGATGAATGAATATGACAACATGTCTCCAAAACAAAGGGTATTTAATTACATTGCAAAGAAAATCATGCAGATAAGAAATTAAACATTACAAGAATAAATGCACATTAACATACATAGCTTTAGTACAAATGATTCTTTTGATCATATTTTTTTCTTTTTATCATGAAGCTATTAATTTCTTGTATCCTTTTAAGCTGTGGGAATCAACGAATTAATTCATTCCTTAAAAACAGTTCATGAACTGAAAATATTAATCAGATCTTATTTCTGAACAGAGGTGGTTTATAACTTTGAGAACAATGAATTGTATATTATCAACATCACGAACACATTCTTTTATTGAAGGTGGAGACCGTTTAATCAATTCGTTATTTCAGCAAAGATCGTTATTTATGAATTTTAGAGATATAATGGGCGTAAGATCTGAGAAAGGCTATTACTTTTGTACAGATTATGTTGTCAGAAACTCCCCAAAATACTACCATCAATTTTAAAGAAAAGTAGTCATGTAATCCCATACGATGTTCTCTGGTAGACATAGAAAAGCATTAGGAAATAGTGATTGGGATGAGAGTGTAAAAATACTGGAAGATTTTTGTTTTTCAGGCACAGAATTTCAATTCCAGTTCCAAGAAAGCGGGAAGCTAACAGCAGGAGCACATCATGATGAAAAGATGCGATTTCATTCAGATAATATTGCCATATTTATTTTTTTCTTCTTTTCTCTGTTCATCTGCTGCTTGGAAGAGCAGTGACTTGGTTAGTTTCGTTTTCCAGACCATCAACCCCCTACCAGTACTTTCAGACCGCTCTCATTTCTAAACATTGCAGACGTTATTGTTTTGTTTGGGGGAGAGGAAAAAGAAATCTCCGATGTGTCCTGCAGAAACGTTGAATGGAGATTTATGACATCTGAATTGAAATGGTCTGTGTTTTAAAAGAACTTTTCTGTGTATCGCCTTTCATAAGTTTCAAACTCTTCGTCATTTTCTCATCTGTCTAGTTATTAATATTGGAGCTGGAAATCGGTTTGTCTTAAATGTTGGTGCAACTATTTATAAAAGTATGATTGCATTCATAAGTTTTATGTTTCGAGAAGTTTTTCAGTGTATTTATTTGAAAATTTTTAAATGAAGAAAATATTTATCAATGTGAATATAAAGACATGAATACCGCATGGGGATTTGCTCTCAATGTTCATTAATTTTGGTAAAGAGCATCTTCTCTAAAAATGCATTGTTCCGAGACAAATCTGAAATCTGCGTTATTTTTGGTTGTCACAGAAGTCTGACTTGTTGTTGACTCTGGCCGATAATATCGGGCGTAACTAGTTAATACTACAAACATTTTTTACAAGATTTTATTAAAACCATTTTTATAGCTGGCATGCAGCCAGTTTGTTGATTAATCCTGAAATATAAATTCAAGCTCTCGAAATAAAATCATATAAAAGGAAATTATTTGTTTCGCTTTTTCTTAGGGGCTTGTTTCTAAGCTGATTTTAGAATCTATGCAAAATATAAGGAGTTAACTGACAATATGCACCATTCCTTGAATAAGGGAATAATAAATGTTATAAGCGAGGAAAATCAGTTATGAATAATGCATTTATACTCGTTATTTTAGACAAAAAAGGAGATGATTCAGTTGATATTTGCTCAAATTTTAGAATTCGTGCTTGCTGTCTGATAGTCAGTTTTGAGAGCTATCTCTTTTCTTTCTTCTAAACTAAAAGAATTTAAAAAAAAATTTATCTGCACTTTTTTTTAAAATAAAATTTGACAGTAAAATGATATTTTTACGACATGAAAAAATTTAAAAAATTAAAACACCGTTCTATAGAGCCATACTAAGAAGAACAACTTTTTCTTTGCTTTATGCGATTATATCTTGATATTCATTCATCATTGTAGTGTTAAATTTTACACACAATTTTAAAAAAAAATTAGTTATTTGATTGGCAAATTTTTAATGTTTATATAATTTTCTTTATTTACAGATAACCCGAATAAGAAGCTCTTTAGAGATGAGAAATGCGGCTGTTATTCTTGAACAAATAACTATCGTATCTTATAAACAATGAAAGTATTCTATTATGAATCTAAAGTTTCCCATCAGAGATTAAGGTATTTGGAAAACTGAGCCTTGAGAAACATTAGCCTGTTTAAAATTATAAGCATGTTTGCACTTAACTTCTATTATCAGGATTTATTCCCTAATAGCAGAAATTAAGGAAAATTGTGGAGATCTTTCCAATTAAAATGTAATTTCCGACTGACTGTATTTAGTAGCTGGAATATGAAATGAAGTCACTAAAAAGTGATTAGCCTACCGACTAAATACTTTAAAATTCAAGAAAATTTGCTTTATGCTGGTGATGCATTCGTCTATTCTAAATGAAACTATTACCAAGAGCAAATTTATTCATTTTGTGGCTTTAGGACAGTGCGAATTATGATGTCCTTCATTTAAACTGGTCAATATGTCAGCAGAATTGAAATTTATCTGGAAATTCATCGTAAGAAAAATGGCTAAATTAGTGAAATTCTTAAAAAATCAAACATAATAATCGGCTAATGATTTCCTTACTTACGAACAAAACATATGATCATTACGATAAATTATAAAGAAATAATAAAATTCAGACTAATACAACATTAGCTGTCTTGTAAATATAACATTAAAAGTTAAATTTTTACCATAGCTATCAAGTGAAATATTGTACAAACAATTAAATATGTCATGAAGTCATCCAATGTATTACAAACATGTAATTATTTATAATCATTTAATAATAAATCGGCGTAATCACACATTATAGTTTTATTTATAATTCATGCAATTCGTTTATATAATTATTTATTTGGCATCAAAGCTAATAAGGTATTTTAATCGAATTTCCTATTACTTCCTCCCCTCAGCCCAGTGGTCCTAGAAAGCTGCCTAGGGGAAAATGGAGGAATTCCGCGTACCTAAGGAAGTTTTGTGACAGTAAATTCTGAAATGATTTTTCACTGATCAATTTTCAATATTTCATAAGTGAGATAAGGATTAGAAATTATTTTTTGTCCGATCAGTTTTCTTTTTTCAAATAATCAGTTTTCTAAAAAATACATATATGTATAAATAATGTGTGTGTGTATATATATATATATATATATATATATATATATATATATATATAATATAAAAATATTCCCCCTAAGGCGGATAATTCCTTGTACTGAATGGGGTAATTCCGCGCATGTGTCTTAGAGCTGAAATTTTACGAACTAGGAGTAAAAATATTATTTATTATGAATGTTAATATAAATGTAACCATTAGTCCAAATTGATCTAAAAGGCGTATATTTTATTAAAATAAAGAAAAACAATTTAAAAATGAACATTACTAATTCAAAAACACTACTAAATGAATTCAAGTTAATAAAGTTAAAATTCTCGTAGATTTTTAATCACTGTGTGGGCCCCCTCAGTCACGGGGCCCCGGTGCATCCTCCGCACCCCCCAGATGGCCGATCCTGCTTCAGAATATAGCCTAGAAATTAAAGCTGTGAATTAAAAAAAGAGAGACAGAGATAATTAAACACGCATATCATCGAATGTGTTTTAATTTTTCTTTCTTTTTTATGTTTTCACGAAACCTCTTCTCCCGGACAAAATGGAAAAATGTATTTAACGATTAAAAATTTTTATTTTTGTTGTTTTTTGTTAATATGGTTTAATCGAGGGAATAGTATTTTGGAAATCAAAAGTCCAAGCGAGTTGTATTTGGAATATTTTTGTTATGGGAAGGCTGAGTCTTTCTGCGTTGACTCAGCTGAAAAAAGGATTAGCCAATATAGTTAAGGTAGCAGGCTTCATTAAATCAGATGATTATTTACATCTAAAAAAAATGACGATAATAAAAACTTTATATATACGAAAGCACGCAAATTGTGTAGTTCACAGAATATAATTACCGTATTTTATTAAATAGTCCTACAGTAAATAGTGAGTGCACGCTCATGCTATAACTTTTGCAAATATTAAAGAACCCGAGTCTCTGATTAGCCAAAGGAGTACCGGTTTTTATCTTGCTACTCTAATTTCAAAGAGTTCTTTTCAGTTCTTAGAATTTTATCTCTACGTCTAGAAAATTAAAGCAGGCGTATTCAGTTTCAATATCTACATTAATGACTTATCTCAGTGTAATGACGCTAAACGCTGCCGTACTTGTTTATATAATGCATCGATATTATGTAACAATAAAGAACCAAGCACCATTTCTGAAAACTCTCTAGCAGTTTTTACTATTGACTTACCCAATGGAAGATTCAAATAAACTTAAGTAAATATCAAGCCGTATTTTTATTTAATGGAAAAGAAATCTACCACCTCCTCCTAAACTTAAAAAAATAAAAAAATTTAAAAAAAATAAAACTATCCCAATGACAAATGAAACAATCTACCATGACGTTTCTCTGGACAGAACTATATTCATAAAATCAAGCGTAATTTCAAAGGTGCCAAAGCCAATATATCTAGTAGTTAACTCCCAAACACAGCTTTTAAGAAAAAATTAATTGGTAGTTTATAAAGTAATTCTTCGTCCACTTACTATTTATGCATTTCTGATCAGAGCAAGTGCTGTTCAAACACATGTTAAAAATTTGAAACCCTTGAAAATAAAACTGCACGCCAAATCAATAACATGTCATAGTTTCTCAAGAATATTAATATTCAAAAGATCTCCAACTTACTTCTATTAACGAATTACTTTAAAAAATTTAAAGTTTCTTTGATAAATTAGACACGAATGAAAATTAAGCTTTCAAAGAATTCTACGAAGTTAGCTCTAATAAGAACAAAAGAAGAATGAGCAAACTTATCAACAGTTAACTGATGCCCCTACACGCCAACATGACTCCTGAGTGGAACTGAATTGCCAATTTGTTAACGTTACACAATATTGTTTAAATCTCTTTAGTCTCCTCTTTTTTCCCTTCTTACTGTTATTTTCATATTATTATTTTTTTATGTATTTTATTCTAATTAAAGCTGTACATTCCGCTTTATTAGATAATTGCGTTTTTAGTGCCATTTTTTCCCCAGTAATAATGCTTAAGTTCAAGAACTCCGACAATCCTCTGCATATCGTCACAGTTCTTCAATGTAATTAGTCTCTTTCATTCTGTACAAATCGTTTCCAACGATGTGTAAATATTAGAATACTTGTTGCGACTCAGGGTTTCTTGATGATTCGGATGGAGCGGTATGTCTCTATAACAATCTCTGAAAGAATTTAGAATTTCTTCTTTGAAATTATATAATAATCACATGACCTTAAATTTGGGTAAAGAAACTCACAGAAAAAAAATCAGTTACGAGTTGCTAAAGAACTTTTCATTTTCTTTAATCAATAGGTCGCTCCATCTGAATCATCGATATATTTGCTTCAGGTATTTTCCGTTTTCCACCAAAACTGCTTATTTCATCAAAACACTTTAAACGTTTCAAGCGTGTACCAATGTGGTATCGGTTATTACCATTTCGTTGTCGTGATTAAATTTTCTATCATCCTACTTTTAACTAGAATTATTAGATTAGTTACTCACTATTATGAGTTACTAATACGATTTGTATTTTTTTCATTTATAGCTATAGGTAATAAAATCACATTAGATAGTAAAAAAATGGGGCAGTATTTATTAAAATGGATGAAATATTACCATTCGGAAAGAATTTTTTATTTAATATTTCTTTGTATAAATTGCTAACAAATACCATTGTTATTCAACATGGCATTTCGTGAAATATAATATTATTTCTGTAAAAGAAATAACCAACTTTCATAATCCTTTACACATTTATGTGTCTTAACCATAATACAACTAACAGACGAGCATTAACGGCAACTTTTCCACGTTTTGATACAATTTTCATCATAAAATTTCCGAACTTTAGGAGTGCCTGTAATACCCAGTATCATGTTCCTTTCAAGCAAAAGCAACAGAAGATCATAAAAAACAAAAAAAGAATGTTAAAAAAAAAAAAGTTTTTTGGAAAGCATCATTTAATGTCTGGGCAGAAGTACCAGCAAACCAGTGATGTTAAGAAAAAGAAATATTAAATTCCGCTTCAGAGACCAGCACAACTATCCGATTTCAAATCCAGTCAGCGTTGTCTAATGCGTAACCTCCGCAAGACAGAAGTTGCTCACCCCCCTCCTAACATCAATCCCATCTCCCCCCGAAGCTTATAAATCTCTCCCTTCGGTTGCGAAGATTCTTAGGGTTTGTCATCATAACTGGCGATCACGGAGTGTTGGTCATTCGGCAAGAGCGGATGACCGTCACTGATGGCCCCTCGCTGGTCCACTTCTGGTCATCAAATTGACATTAGTCATTTTTAGCCATCGCAAGGGAAGTTTGATCATCTTCTTCAATTCTCCAATACTTATTTTTTCCATAATGTTTCTTTACTGAATTTTTATTTGATTTGATGGTTTCTTTGTTTTAAAGGCTAAAACTTGGCTGTATCTATTATCTGCTATTTTTAAAGGATATGTCTGGAAAACTGAAGTTCGAAAATGGATGTTCCCACCTGACCGCAATAATAGGTGTCCACAGGAAGAGAGCCCTTTGAGGTTTCGTGAAATGGGAAGTTGGAAGTTTATCTGATGATTTCTTTGGGAAGTGCTAACAAGTGACATTTTTCTTGATTTAATACTGATAGAAAGTTTCTCTTCTTTGATAACTTGATTTCAGCAGCTGGCTTCTTTCGCACTGACAAAGATGTTTCGAAATAAAAGATTAGAATTTCTCTACATTTTTCAAAATTGTTTATTTAATTAGAGGTTGTTAAATAGTTATTATCTTAGTCATCTAATCGAATGAATTGCTAGAAATAGTTTCGACTATTAAATTTTTGTTTAGAGTAAGATAGCTTGAAGTCTGAAGGGAAGTCTGCAATGTCAATATGCAATGTGCAGTTAATCAGATTGTTCGTTCAATAGTATCAGTAATTTGGCTCAAATATTACATGTCTGATGCTTTTAGGATGCATACTCTGTTATGAAATTAATTAGATTATTTGACCCATTCTTTAGAAAAATAGAAAAATATAGATGAATTTCGATACATTCTCGATAATTATTTCTACTTTTCTACTTCATTTTGAAAAAATCGCAGAATACTTGAGCATATCTGAAAAGTATTCTTTTCCAACTTTTTATTAATAAGAACAAAAGTATTTGACTTATCCAACAATTTTCTGTGGAGATCAAATAAACACCTTAAATTCTAAAATGATTTAAACCTGAAAATTCCTGGCATATTTAATTGTCTTTGCAGTCATTACAGGTAAAAACTACAAGTATTATGCAATAAAGCTACAAAAATTTATCATTGCATAAGTAACGCTAATTTCGGTATATAAATAAAGTGCTTCCTAAATTATTTATTTGCCGAATAATCCTCCTTTAATCTATTCTCTGTTACATATAAAATCTGTGAGAAATTTTATGTGGCAATAAGAATACCGTTATGACTCTTAATTTTCCATTGCTCACTGAAATATTGTGCAACGCTTCTGCTTAAGCAAAGTAATGAAAAAAATAAAAAAAAAAAAATTCGTTCAAAATATAAACATATATAGAATACGTTTATTTTAACTTGTAAGTTTATTTTGTTTCTGCAGAATGCCAGACAAACTGTTTGGTTTTCCCTTTACTCTTTCGGTGGCAATGAGCGGGTAACGATGTGCGCAGTAATCTGTTTTACGTTGCGTTGAACCAAATGATTTTCGACTTTGAACTTTCTGACGCGTGCGTTTTGGTAACGTGTTTGGTTTATATTAAATTACACTAAATATTTAAAAGTATTCTATCTTGTGCCCGATTGAAATGAATTACGCCCTTACTTTGTCTCGGAAATAAATAAATATTAAAAATGAAAGTTTGCAAAACGATGTTATCTTTATTCTGAACTAAATAAATAAATAAAATCCAATTTAAATCCATGAATGATTTAGTATTGAAAATTCTCAATATTGTTATGCTTTTTAATTGCTTCTCAAAGGAATTTTTGAAAATTATGATATTAATAGAATAATTTAGTAAAATGATTGTATTAATTATAATTAAGATAATTATATAATAATAACACGCCATTATGTTTGTTTTCTAACATCTTAAAAATTAGCTTTTATAAGGCTGTCACCCTCGTTTCTCCTTAAATCTTCCCTCTGTATCTGTGGAATTCGATATAGAGAGGAAATAATGTAATTTTATGGAGGATTTACTCTAATATTATTTTAAAAAAACTTGCAGTATGAATTATATATTTATATTTTTTTCTAAATATTATTATCTACGAAGCATTAAATATAGTCATTTCATGTTGAATCTTACTTTTTAACTATAAACAATGCATGCTTATTTTAAAATCAAAGTAACAATTTTAAAGACAGAAATTCTTTGCATACGCTCAAGTTTCCTTTTAGGTATTTTTATGGGTTGAAATGACAAATGTCTCAAACAAAATGTGCCATTAAGAGATTAAAAGTATTCGAAGATCAAAGTGTTAAGTTTCATAGTTAAAAAAAATAAAACCGTGGGGGAAAAAAAAATGGCGAATACCTCCTTATCTTGCTTTTGTAAATCTCTTTTTGTGTAAATACTGGTAGAATCTGTTTTATTTAATGTGGGTTTTTTTTTTATATATATATTTTTGACAAAATAACTGACAAAATTTCATCGCAAGCGTATTTCTCTTTTAAATGCAACATGACACTCATAAAACCCTATCTGTGAGCAGTGTGACCCCTTCCTATCTCTGTTTTAAAAAAAGAGACGATTTCTGTTCTTTTAGATAACCATGAGTTATGTCACCAAAAAATACGAGCGACACACGATGTATCCCATATCCACGATTCTTGGAATGACAGGTTAGTGAACTTGCTGGCGTAACAGTTTTGGGGAAAGAGTGCGACAGAGTACTTCCGTTTCTCCCCTACCCACAGTAAAATGCGTTGTAAAATTCGAGAATGTAGGCCGCGTCCCTCCCCTACTTCTGTAGTAATGCACGAGAATCTCATTCATTACGTAAAAAGAGCAAAGGTGTGACAACTGTGCGGTTTGGATTCATTCGTGGAAATCATCGACCATTTTTAAGTAAACATCTGCGATGACTAAAGGTAGGAAAAAAAAGAGAGATAGGACTTGAGATGGTGGTACAGATTCTGTACGAAACATCTGGCAAATGCCTTTTGAAAATTCCAAATGCATATCCTGGAAAAATAACAGACTTCCTTTGTGGGAATAGTGGTTTGTAGTAATTAAACTGAAATGAATACATATTAGCAGCATTTCGTAGCATTTTATAATGGTTATGTTTCAAAGTGCCGTATAATATCATCATATCGAATAGACAGATTTTTAGATAGAACGGTTCCACCGAAGTTAACGGAATGTTATTAAGACAACGTTACTGGTACCGACTGTGACTAGAAAAGTGACTAGTTAATTTATTTTTCATTAGAAGTAAATTAATGTTTTTTTTTTATGCCTTCCTTCTAATCTTCTTAACGATGTCTTCAATTGGAAACCATTCCTCACGTTCTATTTTAAGAATTGGGGTCCGAAAATTTCCTAATTAGTCATCAAACCACGGCAAAGGAAATTCATATTAATATTTTATTTATTTAATTCTCAAAATTGTGACTAATATCGTATAATTCAATAAATTTCAAATATGTTTTTTTAAATTTATTTATTCGTTTCAATTGCCTATTTTTGTTGATGCTGTGCCAAAAGTTGTCAAAAACATAATTTGAAAAAGGCTTCTACCCTGAATGATGTGAAAGCTGGCATATGAAGGAAAAACAACTGCTTTCCCTCATTGCCAAATTTTTTAAGTTAGCAATTTTGTGAATCTCTATATGAGAACATCAGCTTTATAAAAGTACCTATTGAAAAGGGAAATAATTGCTCTTCTCTTCAACATCTAAAATAACCTACTGTGCGATCTATATCTATATATATATTATGAAAATAGATTGTAAAAAAGAAAAGAACTTTTTTTTTTTATTTGCTATATTGCAAGTGGAAAGAAATAGTACGCCCACAGGACGGGACCTGGCAAGCGTCGACTGTCCGGACAGGCCGAATCATTTTGTCTCGCGAAACCTAAGTTGAATTAAATTTTGTGAAAATGCACATAATAATGTATATAAAGCACCCTTTACATAGAAATGAAACCATTTTTAAATGCGTGATAATAGATATATTTTCATTCATGATAAAGAACTGATTAAAATACTTGAAATTTAATACTAAAAATTAAGAATATAGTGTATTTTAGTATAGCTAAAAGTACCGAAATAACACTAGAGTATAGATGCAAAATATAAAAGCATAAGAAAAAATAAATATTTATATTTAATATCATAAAATACTTCATGAATATTGTAATAATTAATATTTTTAAGCCATATAAAAAATCTCAAATCAATACAGAGACTGACATTACACAATTTACATTCATAGGCAGTATCTTCCTCTTATTTTGCTTATGCAAACTACGCATCTTCTTCTATCTGTTTAACCCTCTATTTCATTATTAAAAAATTTAATGTTTGTCACTATCATCGGAAAAATCCTTTAGATGGATCATGCATAACATACCGGTAAGATAACGTGGTTTTGTAACTGTGACTGCACAAATAAAACTGAGAAGAACGAAATACTTGCTAAAATAAAATTGCATCCCAAATGGAAGGCGCAATTATAACAACCACGTGAAAAATGAGCATTTGTTTTAATTATATGAGCGAGCACTATTTCTGTTTGCACTGGCTAAAATTCTATAAATAACAGACACTTGCCCCCCCCCCCGTCAATCTTGGAGAGAGAAATACTAATGCATTGAAACAATCTTTATTTTTATTTTTTTATTTTTAACGTGGAAACTTATTTTGCTGCAATCTTTTATTAAAAAAAGATATTGAGCTAAGGCAGAAAATAAACATAAATGAGAAATGCGATTAAGAGTGCTCTCGTCTGCAATTTTTCTACAAATTTCTGTAGTTACTTTACTAATTAGTCTAGGTAAAATGTAGCATCTTATGTAATTGAATTCTTGTGCCAAATGTTGACGCGATACTTCTCTTTCGAAAACAATCATTATTTTCAAATCAGAACTGGACCCAAATGTTATGAAAATAATACTTAATAAAAATAACATTTCCAGATTTATCAGTATCTAAATCTTGAGTCCTATTCAATGTCTTCCTCATCTTTGTTAACTGACAAGCATAATCATTTATGATTCAAATGGGGTGGAATCCCTCTGAAACGGTAAGATGAAAACCATTTCTTCGTTGACCCTTGTTTAAAAGCACAATTAATTGCGGTGAGAATGTTTCATTTGAGTGTCAGAACCTTGTGGTCAAACTGCCTTCCTCTCAGTACACAGATTAAGGATAAATTGTTTTCCCAATTATAATCATTAATAACACCGAATAATTGGAGGCAGACTGTGGAGTTTCAAATTAATTTATGTCCTCATCTTAATTAATTATTGATGTGGACCTGTACGCTGCTCTGTGCAAGGTCCGAATAAATAAACTAAATGAAATTACAAATAGGATTTTGCTATGATTATGATTTAGTGTCGAAAACGCTTCAAATTTTAAGCCTATAAAACATCAGCTTTCAAATTTACATTTAAAAAAATAAAATATGTCGAAAGCTAATCTATAATTTTGAGTTGCCTGTTTTCTGACGTTTCAATTTTTATTTTAATGTATTATCCATGAAATGTTTTAATGAATGTCAAAGGTTTCAAAAAGTAATTAATCGTTTGCATTTAAGCTAAAATAAAAAAAAAGAAAGAATTTTTCGAAAGAAATTATATATTGTTCGAAATTTTTTTATCTTTTTCCATATAAAAATGAAAAGCAGAAAAAATAATCAATTTTCCTGCCGTGAACTATTTTAATTTAAGATTTTAATTTACTCATTGCCAAGCAACTGTAGTGTTAGTATATCCTATTGTATTATTTATATATTTGTGATTTATCTTTAACATATTTTTTCTCCATAAATATAATATTTATGTTTAAATTACTTTCTTAATTTCTTTATATAACTCTAAATCTTAACTGTCTTCTAAGTTTCATTCCCCTCACAATCGATAACAAGGGAAAATATCAATACATATCATTCGTATATTAACAACATAGGTATGAAAATTGTGATTACATAAAATATTGTTGGCTATAATATCAATCATAATGGCAGATTTTGAGTGAAATACATGATAAATTTTCATCTGTATCCTGCATTGGCTGCTCATCGGCTCAGAAAAAATGTTGCTGTTAAAGATATTTCACAAAAGGATACAATTAAAATGCGATTCTTTAAATAACTCACAATTTTTAATTGTGTCTTGCTAATATATGAAAAGTGAAATACATGTAGAAATATTCTCAATCAATATATCATTTCGTAACATTATTTTCCAAATTGCCCAATCTACTAATTTTTGTTTCGGTAGATATACATACCAAGTGAAGATCACCAGAGGAGTTGGTAAAGAAATATAAATACTTTAAAACGATACCAAAAGGGAAATTTTTTTTTAATGAAATCTATAGTACACGAAATTACTGCGTATTAACACTGATGAAGTGAAAATTTGAACTCAATACTGGAGAAAAACTAAAAATTTATTTACTTACGTGACAATTGCTCAATGTGTCTATGTTTGATCAGATGAGCAGCGTCCATGTTGTTGAGACTAACTGCCACGAAGGATATAACGAGAATCCGTCTGTTCACCCCTGACCAATTGTGAGGAGGACTTCTTTTCACTTTTAACCTTTCTAGACCACCTCTATTTTTAACCTTTTCTTTGTCATATGACCTTGACCTTGAAGAAGAGAGTTATAGTTTACGCTAGAACTCCCGCAGGGTAAAGTTTGTTGTCTTTCTCAAAACACGGGGGGGGGGGGGGTAAACGAAAATTTCTCAAGTGGCCCTCAAGTAGAAGGGCTCACTTTGTGTAGAGAAATCTGTCAATTCTGTAGTGCAGTAAGGGGGGCGCATTTCATATTGAACTGTAATGCGTAATTGGAAATGCGATCTAGAATAGATTGCTCAAGAAATAATATGAATTTTGTCTAAAAGATTTTGTGCCTGTTTCAGGCAAATATATGAGAGTCAAATACGCATGTCTTCAGCCTTCAGAAAAATGTAACTTTATCATTTTTTTTATTACTAACTTTAAATTATAGTAATTACTTCCTGATAACCTTGCGGATATGAGATTTGAGAATGTGCGACACTCAGTTTTACGACAGATATATCAAGCATGTTTGCAGCCATTGATTAGACATTTTACAACACTCTGAATATTTTGCATATTACTATCTAAATTTTCTGAAATTACATTTTGTGTCTTCATTTCGTAGGAATATATCATAGACTTTGTCTGAACGCCTATTATGTATGCAACAGTGAAGAAACTAAAGATTTATGTATTAGATACTGAAATGGAATATTGCTTTGATATTTTCTCTACGGCCAAGGATTATTATAATGTAATGAGCAATTATTGAGTACACACTCAATACCTAAATACAGAAGGAATACCTAAGGTGTTCCTTCTGTATTGTGCTTAAATTTTTTCTCTTTGTATTATAGTTTACAATTAATTCATAATCATTCGTAATTGGTGTAATTATTTTCAATTACCTTTATTATTTCTTTAAACTTCCAACTGCGTATCCTATGATTTACACAGATTAGTGTCATTTATGTTTTACTGTTATTATGCTTATTTACATTATAGTGTTATAGCGATGAATTATGAATTACAATTTATTTTTAGCATTGCATATAAATATCTAATTGTTTTTTTTCAAAATTAATTGAACCTGGTTATAAACGTATCTGAATAACAATTCCAAAAAATAATCTGCAAATGGAGGTTTAAAATCTTATACGAATACATGAGCACGGAAGAATTTGATAATATTAAAGAAAAAAATCTCCCCCCCCATCTAATTTGAAGTCTTCCTATGATCCAGGACAATTTATGAGCACCTACACATTAGTCCGTTTTGCACGTGACCACTGGCGATCGAGGCGGAAGTGTTCGGCGAATTGATACGCGATTCCGTTACAGCGAAAGTTTTCTCTTTTCGTTTTCACTTCCCCTCCCCTCACTTACTACGGTCAAGGAAGTCGGGACTTTTTCCTCCTTCCCCCCCCCCTCTCCTTTACTTTCAGTTTTCGCGTATAATTGCACGTACTGGAGGAGTTGCTTTCAGAAGATTAATCAACTTCGAGGGTTATTGTCGGGCACGTGAATAGCGAGCCTAATTTTGGTTGAAAATCGATTAATCGTCAGTGAATCGTTCATTTACTTTAGGTTTGCCATCGCTGGATAGTGAAGTCATGGCGACTCAAGTGGAAAAGTAACGATACCCCGAGGACATCTTCAACGCATAATTAAAGAAGTCATTCATAGAATTCTCAATCATGTAGCGAGATATGTTAATTAAACTGAGTGTTGGTATTTATATTCACTTTTAAATTCTAATGTTTTTTTAAGTAATCTTATTTCAATTTATTTTGTCCTTATCTCTGTCTTGCTTGTCAATATCTGTTTGGTTAGGGAAAGCAGGCATAACCAAAAAAGCATTATTTAAAAGAAAACTGGGGAGAGTTGCCGAATCATATCTGCATTATAACTGCATATGTATTAAATATCTGTCTGTAAACGAACCAGTTTAGGTTGGGCCGATGTTAATGTGGTTTATGAAACCATATTTAAAGAAAGTGTTACAATTGCAATTAGAGACAAATGTCTAGATTTAGATTTCACCAATTAAATATTTTAATAAAAGACTAATAATCCTTATGCTTATTTAAAAATATGCTATTGCATTCTCAGAGAAGAAACTTTTTAATTACAATTTACTATAGTACATTTATTAAAACTTTAACGATAAAGTTAGGTAAATTTTGTTGTTGTCCAAACGTTGCTCAGATTGGATCACAGGCTGCTGCCTGAGCTAGACTTTCAAAACAATTGGATAATTGCTTTGAACAACATGAATACCCAGAATGCAGTTATAATAAACCTTACCTTAATACTCCTTATAAATTAGAATTAGAACAATCAAAGGGAAAAGAACGAAGGAAAAAAAAATGAAACCGTTTAAGGTATCAATCATGGTTCAAAAGGACAAAAACTAAGGTTACGTGGTTTTGTATCATAGATGAAGAGGAAATGATACAGTGGATAAAATGTCCTATTTGAGTTCATTTGTTGTATGCTTATGTAAATTTTAAAATAAAAAATTAATTGCATTTAATGAAATCGGTCATCTAATTCTAGAAATCACTGGCCCAATAAAGGAAACCAATTTCCTTCATTTTAAATTGTATTTAAATAAGGAAATAATAAATTAATTTCCTGCTTTTTTTAAAAATTTTAAATTGTATTTTTTAAAAAGAATTATAATATTTTGAAGATAAATAAGGTTACAAAAAATTCTTTTACTCATTTCGATAAAATTACTTCTCAATCATTGTGCATATAATATTTTCAGGTGGTTCAAAATCAGCAGCTTCTTATATTGCAAAACACAATCATTTCATCAAAAAAAAAAAAAAAAAAAAAAAGGTAGCAGAGCTAAAGAAGAACTAGAAAAGAAAAGAAAAAGGAAATAAATAAATAAATAATAATAATAATAAATCAGGAGGTGACAAGAATAATGAGGTTTTTAGATTTCAAGGCGACAAAAAAATATGTAAAGTTAATTTCAACATAAAACAAGTATTTTAAAACAAGTTACTAAGATGTGACTGCAATTGAGAAATTTTTACAAACAATTCAGAAAAGTTCTGTTTATACTTATTCCATATCTTCCTAATTACTTTTATATTAGATATTTTAATCATTTTTTTATCCGATACTTAAAGATTTCCAAAATTAGCAGTTTTTTTAAAAAGTGTTTTAAATAAAAGAATTATTTACATAAACAAATCATTCTTTTCGGCATTTTTGAAATTTTGATAACTTATGTCGAAATGAGAGACAATATATGAATTATAACAATACTTTAAAAAATCATATTTCAGTTTTATATTGTATTATATTATTTCAGTATATTGTATTGTTAGGAATCATCTATTGATTTTTTTTATTCATTCAGATTCATATTTGATGAAACTGTTTTTCCTTCTTTTTCAGATCTAAAGTGCTCTCTGATTGCATCAGTATGAATTATGGAGATTCCTTTCTAACCTCCCTGTTTTTGAGCATATAATAATAATTTCTATTGGAAGTGAAACCTTGATTAAAATTTCACAACTTTTATTTTAACTGATTTCGCATTCAAAGACATATCTTCGAATGAGAAATGAGTACTTACTAAAGAGTCACAACTGACTGTGAAAGCCGTCAATAAGATAACGGCATTGCTTTATTGTAATTGCAAGAATCTGTCTAAGTCGTGATTTAAGAATCAATCCCAAATTTACTTTAAGTGCAGATCAGACTAAAAGAAATTTAAACCAAAAGATATATATCTGTTCGCAGCTTACATAAAGCAGAAGAAGATAATTCTAGTTTATGCTGAAATTGCCGCCAACTTGACAGCAGTTCTGTTATTTTTGAAGTGATATGAAGTCGTGATTTGGATTCAAATTCGACTTGAGAGAGATAAAACTGAAAGCAACTGAATGCAAAGCAAATTGTTCAATATTTTTGGATAAAGTTACTTTGTATAATTGTTTTCTGAAGGGAAATCCCCCTCCCGAAATTTAAGGTAATAAAAAAACGGAATTTTCAATTTACTTCATTTGGAAAATAGATAATTATATGAAGTCGTGACTTGGATTCAAATTCGACTTGATGAGAGATAAAACTGAAAGCAACTGAATGCAAGGCAAATTGTTCAATATTTTTGGATAAATTTATTTTGTATAAATTTGTTTTTTGAAGGGAAATAAATCTCCCTCCCAAAATTTAAGGTTATGAAAAAACGGAATATTCAATTTACTTCATTTAGAAAATAGATAATTATATGAAGTCGTGATTTGGGTTCAAATTCGACTTGATGAGAGATAAAACTGAAAGCAACTGAATGCAAGGCAAATTGTTCAATATTTTTGTATAAAGTTATTTTATATAAATTTTTTTTCTGAAGGGAAATCCCCCTCCCGAAATTTAAGGTTATGAAAAAACGGAATATTCAATTTACTTCATTTGGAAAATAGATAATTTGATTTGAATATCTTTATTTAGGTACCTAATAAAATTGAAATTTAAATAAATTACAAATACATTCAGATAGTTATTTATTTTTTTTAAACCGAATTGAGTCATCCAAAATCATTTTTAACATCATTAACCCTTAAATGCCAAGTGTTGCCATTAAGAAACTTATCCAGTTTGTTTCTAAATATATGGCTGCATGAATACAGATGAAAAAAGAATATATAAAGTGATATTTTTTACTTGAGACTGCATCTCCTTTTTGTTTTGCTTGTGCGATTTAGAATACATATTTTATTTTGCATTGTTGAATTAAAAGTTACTACTTGAAAAGTAAGGTATTTAAGTTTATTTATTGTTCACTTTTTTTTTTATCGAAATAAAACCCAGTTCTAAAAATTGGCAACCAGCTGTTACTTAGTCGTAAACCATACTTAAAATAAAATATGATTTTTTAGCATTTTTCCATGTTTTATTTATTAAATGAAAGTCGAAAAAAATTATAAAAATTTTAAAAAAGCAAGCGCTTACGTGTTAAAACGCATTTTTTTCAAATAATATCATTTATTTCGTCACTATTGCATCAAAATATAATACTATTTTGCAAAACGCTAGTAAGTTTTCTAAATCTGCCTTCAAATTGTTGTATGTTGTCGTCTTAATGTGCTGTTTCAATACGTATATATATATATATATATATATTTGTGAAATTTCTACATCGTTGTTAATATTTTTACAAATTTCTACTTTTTAGTAGTATTTCTTTTAAATATTAAACAGTGTGTTCTTATCTTATAATAAACTGAGTCATGTAGCCAACACAGTAAAATGATATTTTAAATTTTTGGCGAACGCATTTGTTCACAAACTTTATAAAATATTTGCACAAAAATCAAAAGTATAATGGGGCAAAAAAAAAAAGAAAAAGTAATGGCAGAATATAAAAAAAGATTTTTCTTGTCGGAAATGGAAACAAAGTGTAATCCGTATTTTCATGAATGTGCGAAATATATGTAGTATCTTTTATACCTATATGTTGATAAATTATCTTTGCGTTTCTTGATTGAACAATAATTTATTCGATAGTGAAGATTGTGTTCTGGAGTGAAAGGACTTGAAGACACATGTTGTCTTTTCTCGGGTTTATTGGTAACAATAACAACAAAAGCCACATGAATACGGCTTAGTGTAGAAAGCCTAGAGAACTACACATAAAACTCTCTCGGAAAGAGCCGGGATCCGAGAGCCGAGATAACACTCCCCCTAGTTCAGGAGTCCAGTTCGCTTCTGCTAGAAAAAAAAATATACTAAACAACAACAGGGAGACCACGTGACACATGATTGGCAGCTAGTTCCGCCCAGGGAGATCACGTGGTCAACTGAATTCTCAACATATGTAAAGCAGAGACAATTTCCTGTTAAACAGATTAAGTCATAACAGCCAGTCTTAATAATCTCTGTTTATACGGCTTAGTTCTATGGTAATGGTGACTGGCAGTAATTAAAAAAAAAAGACTAAATAACCGCCTAAGGCCGTTGAGCTGGGAGGGTTGCAAGCAGATCGATTAAAAAACTTTATTTTCTTAGTTGCTAAACAAATAAATTTGTAAAAAAAAAAAAAAAATCAAATTTTATGAATGATTAAATATTAGGATATTATTAAAATTTTATTAATTATAATTGCTGAAGTTGTTATATACTTCCTTACGTGCAATTGTTATCAGAATATTTAGAGAATCGAACATCTGTTTTAATAATGTTGTGTACAATTGTGAATGCCGGACAGTCTGGAACTCCAAAAGATAAATAAAAATAAATAAGTATTCATAAAATTTATAAAATAAAAATTT
This sequence comes from Argiope bruennichi, assembly GCF_947563725.1. Lineage (NCBI taxonomy): Eukaryota > Metazoa > Arthropoda > Arachnida > Araneae > Araneidae > Argiope > Argiope bruennichi. Next base: position 113,093,542 of record NC_079163.1, on the reverse strand, counting down.
GGAAGTTAAAATGAACATATTTAAAAAGTGCCTGAATATGAAAATAAATTAATAATCTTATTAAGAGAGGGACCTCATGCCAAGGGCCGAAAAATTCTTAAATCCGCCATCGTTGTAAAGTATTTTACTTTAATTGTTTGAGCAAATATAAAACAAAATGCTAAAAATTCAATTCCTGTTCATACGATAACCTCTGAAGAAGAACTTTATACGAAGTATAGAAGTCCTAAAGAAACAAAAATGTAGCAATCATTCATTGTTTATTTCGATTTAATAAAATAACGTAGTGGTAGTTAAAAAAATGAAACATTTGACAAATGGACAAAAATTGATATTGTAAAAAAATTTGAGAATTATCTCGATTTAAAGACCGCTCATTTGTTCCAGCTTGAAATAAATACCTACAGAAGAAACATAAAAGACTACAGAGGCATCATAAAAAGACTACAGGGGAAGCATAAAAAAAGTCAATGAAAGACACGCCGCTTCCAATAAATTTACCTGAACGGAAGAATACAAATATAAGAGCGTTGAGCGCTTCCAATAAATTCGCCTGGACGGAAAAATACAATTATACCATGTTTGAGGCCATGGAAGGCACTCGGTCGCAAATAAATTCGTAATAATGGAAGGATACAATTTAACAATGTTGAGGCCATGAAAGGCATGCTGTAACCTAAAATGTGAGAGGAATTGGAGTCGTACTGTCAAAAGTTCATTGTAGGTTACATACTTTAGAAGTGGGAGGAGTGTAACTTCTTCACGAAAAAGATCTAACTTAACCTATGGTAATAACCTCAAGTTCAACAGAACAAGAATGTTAAGAAGAATAAATATAAATCTATAAAGAGAATAAATCTGTAACATATTTCTATAAGGAAAATAAATCGATTAATAAAAGTTTCTGTATAGGCATTTGTTGAGCTTTACCCACTTTTACATTAGTCATCTGACTAGATGGCAAATGTATATAATTTTCAATAATTTGGTATTATATAAATTAGCACGAAAGTGCATGAATTACGATTTGAAATTTTTACTGTCATGATAAATAACATTTGATTTCAATAATTTCAAGGTATAAATAGTGTCTAGAAATATGCGCAGTATGCTTTGCAAATTATTGCATCGATTACTGTATTATTATAAATAATTGTTACATTAACTACCATTGAATTAATAAGAGATTGAAAACTATTTCGATGTTAATCAGTTTCTTTGGGGTATTGTTAAACCACATAACTGAATGAAATGGTAGCTACTTTTGTACAAAAACTTTTAGCCATCCGAGATTAATGTGAGCTGAGTAATCTGTACTAACAATAAAGATGAATGTGTATGTATCTATAGGCCAGACCGCTTGAACCAGAGATACAAAATTTAGTGCATATATATCTTGGAGGGTGAAAATGTGCATCTCGGAAACATTTTTTCGAAATTTGAAGTAGAATTTTAATATAAAATTAAGCGAATTTTTGGTATTTTCCCACGAGAACTGTCCAAAATATTACAGTATAAAAATAAATTTCATACAGTTTCAAAATTTTTAAAAAATGATATTTTTAATGATATCAGTTTAATAGTCGAGGAAAGTTTCCTCGAATTTCAACATTTTTTTAAGAAAATATTCTTCTCTTACTTTCAACTGTAGATTAAATCCTTGTCCTGAAATTCAAACAGTTTTCATATATTTAATAGTGGAATTTTTATCCATTGCTGAAAGCTAAAGAAGGATTCTGTTTAATATATGTGTAGTTTACAAGACGAATAAAAAATGTACCACGAAAATTTTAGCATGAAAAAGTTCCAGTACCACGAAATTTAAAAGATTGATGAACTGGGCATTTATGTTTTCAATAGCGTTATGAAGTCATGGTATTGGTCTTCATTAGAAAGGCTCATGTACACAATAAAGAGAACATATCTAAGACAATTAAAACAACACAGTTTTAATAGCTGACAATTTGGCAGAATCATGGATATGAAAATGTATATAAACAATTAAATGGAATTAAATACATCCAGTAAGCTTAGCGAACTAGCTTATTGGCGATTGCGATGAGTGTTAAATAAGAAAATATTTCTATGAAAAAGTGCAATTCTTTGTGAAATAAATAAAATGCTTTAATTTCCCTTATTATCAATCAACATAATTATAAGATAAATTCTCCTGGTGAAGATATTAGAAAGTTGTCCTCTAAAATATCCAAACATAGCAGCAGAAAATTTTACAAATTTTTTATTATTCATCATTAAATTTTTATTTACCTATTTTTAAAATTTATTTATTATTAAAATTTTTATACTCTTGCTTAGATTTGATAAACCAGAGAGCCAGGTACAAGCCTTTTTTCAATTTCCTACAGTAGTTTCTTTTTTATATTCGCGTATTTTGAGTATGTATTTTTTTATTACACTAGCTTATACACCCAGCGCTGTTGGATGAGAAATTATTTTTATGCATCTTACTGATAAAAAAATTAGCTATTTAAATAATTATCCCAATACTTCATTAAAACATTTTTTATACTTCAGTATGTATGAACAAAATTGGAAGCATTTATTATCTAAAAATTATTTATTGCAAAGATTGAAGTTTTGATACATAAAATCAATTGTTGAAATCTATGTTGGTGTAAGAAAGTAAAAATATATTTGATATTAGCACTCGACGGAACTCCCACATAATAGCATCTATCACTTTATTTTTAATTAAAATCAGACAGTGTGTTATACGAAAGAATTTTCTCTACAAATTACAATCTGTACCAAACGAGAAAAATAAAGCAGATGGCAGAAAGCTATATTTCCCATAAATTATTAAAAAATTTAAAGAATGATGCAAAATTTAGTTAAGCATTCTAAGTGGCAAACTGAATATGTATTTACAACATGCAATATGAAGACTGATATTTTCATCACCGAATTTCAATCTCCCTCAATATGAAAGTGGAAAGAAAAAAACAACAACAAGAAGTCAAGCTTTGAATTAATTTTTAAAAAATCTCAAAATAATTTTTCACAATTACTTTGCAGTATCAAAAGGGAAAATAAAATTTACTTTAATATCTCTCTTTCTCCATGTTTTGCCTAGTTTAAATTCCGGTTACTAAACAAACCTTGAGCGCCGTAATGTTGTGAAAACTGAAAAGGAAACATAATTTTTAACTAATTAAAAATGAACTATTTAAATAATTGTCACGAATTTTTCCCTAAAACTTTTCCTATGCTTCTCAGTATACATTAGAAAAATTTGGGGAATATGCTATATTCAGTCGTTTTGATTTTTAGAGGGAACAGAAAAATTGGCATTCAGAATTTTTATATATATTTTAGTTGATTAATAATTATTTAATTAAGTCCTTAATAATTATTTTAATAATTTTGCACAGTTTGTTCATAAATGAAACAAAAGTGTACAAAGGGTTGATTTCATTTGAGCGGTTGACTTAAACGTAATTTTAACATGGTGAAATCACTACTTTAAGACCAACAAAATCGCTTTCAAAAGATGCTTTAAAATGAAATTAAAAAAATAGTGGTATAGTAGTTCGAAGTATAAAAAATACAAAATTTTTGTTTTCTAATTAATAGAATATTTAATTAATTTTTGTGCTGCTATGAAACGTTGACAGCATTCTTTGTGAGATCTTATATATTAAGTGTGCAAAATTTGGTTGCTCAGTTGTTTAGAAGATTTAGAACATATTTACATACACTGACACAAGATTTTTATTTATATTAAGATGATTTCTCATGAAAGTCATGTTTTCAAGTATCATTTTTTTTCTCATTAGATTTAAATAATGCTTAGTGTAGATATATTTTCAACTAAAATTATATGCTCATCATGCTGTTGTAGACGTTTAGAAAAATTAGAAGTCGATCCAGACATATATTAAGTATGAAGTATATTTAGTTTGTCAGAATGACCTGATAATCGCCTTCGAATTTATCGACGAGTCTGGCACAAAACAATTAGCGGCATTGCAAAACATTTAGGTTGACAACTGTTTTACCGCAAAAATACTGGGGCAAATGAGAGGAAGTTAGCAGATAATGAAGGACGGTGAAGTAGAACGGCCTAAAAACAATATAGCCCTCAAAGTTCCCAAAAATAACATCTTGTCGAAAAGAATGTTAGAGGTTAATAAAATTTTGCCACAGTCTAGTTAACTTATTAAAGACCTTAACAAAAATTAAATACGGACTTAAGTGGTACTAAAGCCATTTCTAGAGTTCAATCCGGAACGTTATTGCACTCGAAGGATGAGATTTTGGCCAAAGTAAAAAGTTAATGAATACAAAAAAAAAAAAAAAAAAAAACAATAAATTCATTAGCAGGTCCGTCTGCATGTTTGTTTGTTTGAATCTTATACAATTCCATACCCTTCGACAGATTCAAACAAAATTTGGCATGCATGTTCCTTCGCACCAAAAAAGATTAAATGTACTACGAAATGCTTAACACTTTTCCGCCATAACTTCGGAATATAAGATTGTGCAGACATTTTTGCACAGTTATTTTTACACTATCTTAAAATTAAAAAAAAATTAGCGTTTTAGTTTTTATTTTTATATAATTATTCGCTGATTTTTAAGAATTTTTTTCAAAATTAATATTGTAAAATTTCACTTTTTTTTTTTTTTGCTTAAACTCCATTCTTTTTTCCACGACCAATTTTATGTTGCATGTTCTAGAGTGAAAACTAGCAATTATGTGTCTGGTTAAAAGTGTTGTATATCAGAAAGCTATGCAGTAGTAATTAATTAGGTGTTGTTATTTATTGATGAAGATCCTTATTCCTCTTAAGGGGTTAAAGATAAGAACTCTTAAAAACTGTACAAAGTAAAAGTATATGTATTTTTCTTTAATGCTTATAGAACCTATGAAAGTGGGTAGATCCGCGAGAACAATGGCTAGTTAAACAATAAATTTAAAAAATGAAAATAGTTTATTGTTAATTTTTTTTTTTGAAAACGCAGTTAGGGATAAAAAATTAATATATTTTGTTATTAATATTTTTATTTCCCCGTCACGTTGATAAATATAATGAAGGATAATTCTTCAAAAGCTTATTTTTTAAAAATTAAATATAATCAGTCTTTTTATTATTATTATTATTTACTAAAAAAGACTTTACAAACTAATTTTGCGGCAGGATAATCCAGGACAAATCTAATATGAAATTGGGAATATTTTATCTAATCCAAGCAGAACGGACTTTTTACCTATGTAAAGTAAATTCAAATTGTAATCAAGTTTTTAAAATTTATTGCTATTATTGTACTATTTATTTATTTATTATTATTTAAGTTTTTTCATTTACTTTATTGATTTTCTGTTCTTCATGTTTTTACACCTTCTGTTTTAATATACAGAAATTTTTAAAATTGTTTTCAGTTTTTAATACATTTATAAAAGCGTCTTGTAAAGAAATTTTTACATTTATGAATTTCTAATTTTTGTTCCTTAATAAGCTTACCAAATAGTAATAAGTAGTCGTGCTTTTATGGACATCCAATCCTTAGGCGAGCATTCTGATGCACAAACGACCAAAGCAAAGCGAGTATTATTATTATTATTTTACTTTCTTGTTTGCGAAGTACATAAAGCGAAGTATATGAAGTACAAAATATTTGAACTCGGAATTTTGACTAATCTTCCCATTCCAGACCTTCCTGAGGCAGAAAAACATATTTTTCGTATTATATCTCTCCGTCCATTCGTCTGTTAGTGAACATGTAAAAAAAAAATAAAAAATACTTTGAGCTAGACGGATGTAATTTGGTATATGATTTCTACGACGAATTTGTAGATAAATATTAAATTTTGAACGAAATCCATTCAGTGGTCTATATGTGTGGCTTTCCGAATTCATGTTAATACGAGAATTACAAAACAAAACGATCTCGACAGATAAAATTTAGTACATATATTTAGCATCTAAATTAGATATGTGTTAAATTTATAATCACATCCGTCTAGAAGTTGTAAAGTGTAGATCCATATCAGATTTTGAGCCACAACTGTCAAAGTGTTGATCATCTGCTGTTCTGTATTTTCAAAACGTGTAAACGCGGTAACTCAAAAGCGCAATGACTTAAATAATTGAAAATTGGTTTGTGTTCTTGTGATTGCAATTATAATTCTACTTCAAATTTCAGTTTCAATCAGTCGGAAACAACGATCAGTTTTTTATACTTGTATTCTAATTACAAAAAAGATGCCAAAGATCGCATGCTAATAGACTCTTTCGTAACAATTTTTGCCAATGACATCCTATTTGATAATATACAAATACCGATTTTCTTCAGTATATTACGAAACACATAATTTTCATGTGCGATGCTCTGAAAATAAAAATCTGAGCATTAGTGGAGTTCACGACTTTGACTAAGGTCCGCAATTTTTTTCTGGAATGGAGAGAGAAATAACACCTTTAATAGGGAATATGCGAGAAAATTTCAGGGATACTACAACCGTTGGTTGAAGTTTATATTCACTTCTAAACAATTATATAAAATTCCACCTTTAAGAAAACGGCCTTCTAATATTTTAATTTCTAAGAATAAATATACCGATTCGTACGTAATCTTTAATTTATTATTTTTAATATAATAATTCAATATTTTTTGTAATATATTACTCTGTAATTGCAGTTTTTTTTCTTCTGTAGAACGCATTTTCTTTTTAAATAATGAAGTATTTTTCTAGAATAATGAACACATCTCATTTTTTTCCACTTCTTCTTCTTTTTCTTCTTTTTTTTCTTTTTCTTTTTTTAGATTTTTAAGAATTATTTATTTATTTTGTTAGCAAAACTGTTTTCTGAACATCTAACCTGGAAGTAATTAGTAAAATGTTATTACCTCAGTCATGATTTTACGTATATAAACTTTGCATTTGCATTCCCCTCCTAGTGAGATAAAATTCAATGGATACAATGAAATTGGGAAGTTCCATCAAAATTTCTGAAAACAGTACGAAGTATCAAAGATCGTGGAAAATTAAATCCGTCAATATATGTGTGTGTTTTTGCTAACAGTTCTACGAAGAGATAAACTATCTGTTTTAAAAACGATAATGGAAATGAAATAAAAATCTTATAAATAGGCTTCTTTTAACTTTTTCCTTACGTGCATCGAATTATCAATATTTTTGGTATGTAATCTGTAATTAAGTCAATGCAGTTATTTAAAAGAATGAAAACAACTTGGACACGCTTGGTATCTCAGGTATCATTTACATTCTCGGATGAATTGAAATAACAATAAATATCTCAAACAGGATATATCTTCTAATTAGGAACTAAAATAAATTTTTAGGTCAAGGTATTTACTTAGCATAGATTAGCACCTAAAACTAAAGCATTTGAAAAGTAAAAACTTATTTATATGGACATATCTACTGAGCCTTGTCCTTTATACCCACCATCACCTCTTCAGAAACATGAATTTCAGTTTTAGAAAAATAAAAAAATAAAAATATGTTCACTTATTATCCAATTATTTTTTTAATGCTTAAGAGTTTGTTGCCATAGGTACACGATTGAGTTGCTATTTCATTTAATATTCTATGAATAATTATACTGGATAGCCTTGGAGAATAAAAATATAAACCAACTGGAAGAGCTTCATACTTTAGTTATTTCTTAAAATAATAGACATAAAAGAGCTGCTTTTTTTGTAAATGATTCATGATGTTCATTCGTTTGATTGATTTTATATAACACATGCTTTATATTTTGATGAATCGATGCAGAAACTATTTCAGAATATTGAGGAAGCTTCAGAGTATCATCAAAGCGTGTAGAACGGAACCGACAAGCCATAAGAACCATATCTAGTGAGCTATTTCTTAATCCAACCTAATACTTCTAGACACTACAATATTCATTCATGGCCTGACATCCTCAGTTAGTTCGTGTGGATGAACCCACAAAGCCAAGATCCGTCCTGGTGAATGTCAGAGCTCTATCAGGGTCAATAGCAAGTGAGGCATCCATAAAAAATATGGAAACCTTGAAGAGGTCCCCTTTAGGTTCCCCAGATGGTTACCTGGTGGAGGAGAGGGTAATGATCTGAATGGGAATTGGGTTATGGCTTCTAGGTCAAACCAGGACCTTCAGGTTGGCAGCGCGTTTCCTTGTAAGGTTATGCCGCATCCGTGGTTGTTATCTCTTCTCGGAAATTATAGATCTTTTCTAAGAGGGCGTTCATTACAAGACTTTGAAATACTGTTATTAGACAGAAAAGGGCATGTTTGCGTTACTCTTCTGATTTATATTGTAGAATAATATAAATAAAAAGAAATTAACCAGTATCTACCTACAGATTTAGAAGAAGTAAAATACTTTTTTATGTAGGAAAAGACTGCAGTAACTAAGTTAAAGTGTGTGATGAATTTGGGTGCTTACAAAATAAAGATGAATAAAATTTGTCATAACCATGTATAAACTTAAATTATGGTATGATATAAAGAAATGATTTTCTATTATTCAGATTGTAAAATAAAAAATATTGCGAGTCATAATGCTAAATATCCTTCTTGTTACTACAATGCAATTAAAAATCTATTTTTAATTCTTTGAATTATAATATCCTATTCTTTTCTTATTTAAAAATTTTTTGAAACGTATTCTACGCTTAGTTTTACTTGAGAAAATATTCACAATTCAAACTTTTATTTCATTTGGTTGTTGTTGTTTCTTCTTTATAAAGATGGAGTTTTAATAAGAAAGCTTAAAGATGGAGTTTAATCAACGTTTACTCGCATGATGTGAGAGATTTTTGGAATTTTCTACATTTTGATCTTTTTTAATATTTTCGGAATGTAATTATCAATTAATCGATTAATTTACTTAAATTTTGAAAAAATAATTCACGTGGTGTCACGTAATAGTGAAAGTGAGAAGAATTGATTTTACTATTTCCTAACAATCATCATGATAAATTGCAAATTAAAGACTAAAAAGAAGACAATGATTAAAATAAAAAATACTTTTTAGAACACTAATGAAATATTGCTGTTAAAAGCTATTTAGGTTAAATTAATTTATTATTAATATTCATTTGTTATAAATGTGTTTACTATTAAGGATGGAAGTTTCCTAAAGCAATTTTTCTTAAACGAAAATGATAATTTTTGGATACCAACTGTTAAAATGTAATCGATTTGGAAACAAAAGTAGATGTTGTTATGTAGTTTTATTATTGATCTTAAATATATTTAATGAACATAATAATTCTAATGATACTTATATTAAGACGACTTCTGAGTCATATTATATCATCGATTGATATAAGTATCAATTTGTTGATTAGAAATAAAAAGGCGTATAATATTCGGATGATCTAATTTTCATAATTATCTAGAGCTCACTTATAAACCGAATTAGATGAAATTTAGTAGAAATTATAAACGATGTATCGCAAACAATGCACACTCATTCAATGCTTTTACAGAAAACAGTTTGTCTATCGAAACAAACTGTGTAACTGTGTCATTTTCTAAGTTTCCATCTAATTCATTACACTTCAACAATACGTAGTATATCAAAGTCACAGTGCCAAGCTTGAGTTTTTACATAGAAGGATTTTGGCCTCTGCAGTTCGAACAACTTGGCAAAGTTGTCTTTTAGGTTCTTTCTGATTCGCTTCGTTGGATTCTTGTTCGGCTAGTTTCCAGATTGTTCAAGCAATTTCATGTTGTTGGCTTCTAATAAGTTTTTAGTACAATTGATGTAGTCGCACCCTGCATGAAAATTGTGTTCATCAGGAGTATTATTCTACCCACTGAAGTAATTTGTTATTACCATCACATATTTCCTGCAGGTCATACTCCCATGAACTTACAAGAAAAAAATTTTTTCGACCTTAGCGGCAATTTTCCTGTTCACGTCTTTTGATTAGTATCGTTACAGCTTCATTCAAACATTCGAAGGATTTTTAATCCCAACCTGCCTTTTATAATGCACATTACTATTGTATCTTTTATCACATACCTGAAAATTTTCTGATTAAATTAAATTACTACATTTGTTTTGTTCTTTATTGATTACAAAGGAGTCACTTTATTCATGGCGTCACAACCTATAGTTTGTGTATTTTCTGTAGGCGATTCAAGGTCACATTTTCTACCGCGTTACTGGTACCAGACAACCAATAACGAGGTAGAAAATGCGACCTTGAACCGCCTACAGAAAATACACAGACTATAGGTTAATTCAACTTGTAGTTATATAATGTCACGATTGTCATGTGACTGTGACATCACATATAGTAGGAACAATCGTAATAAGCAAAAAATCATGGCTTTATGTGACCAGTCACCCAATAAATAAATCGGGATAAAACCCAATGAATTTGATACCAATCGGTTTTTAAACATGCCTTTATTGTTATTTTATAAAAGCTATTTAGAGCATAAGGAGATATTTTGAAATGTGCTTGAGTTATTTATTTAATAATTTCGAGAATCATGTATTATATTATTGCGCTGTACATTGATCGAAATAGAAATGAATAGTTCAAAATTTATCATGCAAAAATTATTTGATGTTTTAAATCTGTTTTAAGTTCTAATCTGTATTATTATCAATAAGCTGAATTCGTTTTGGGAGTATGACTTCTGGTTATGTCATGATTAGTTAATATCAATTTACTAATCATGATTATTAATTATGTTTAAAAACTTAACTATGTTTAGTTAATATCGATTTAGTTTCTTGTATATTTCTAAGTAAGGCGCCTTAAATATTTCATTAGAAATTCTTATATTCAGATTTATTTAATATTGGTACTCATGCAAGCTCAACTGATATTTTAAAAATATAATCTTGCTGTTCCAAGTTTTTTTTTTTTTCTACTTTTATTTACCAAAGATTATTTAACAAAATTTAGTAACGTTTTTTACAGCCTTTAGAATATTCTTTTATATAAATAATAACTTAATTATGGGAAATAAAGCTAATATTTGATATTCGGCACTGTTTGAGGGATTGAAAAAAATGCTCGAAAAAAATTCCCCCTTTCATTTCAAAATGCCGCATGCTTTAGAAAAGGCGGAAAATCTGTGATAAAAAAATACATTCTTACAAAAAGGTTTACTGCAATTTTTTTATTACCATATTCTTTTATGAATACCCTTGATGATGTCTCAACTACATCCCTAGCGACACATCCTTAGAGAAATCAGGCTTAGATGATAATCCTCTTTTAATGTGCATAAAAATAAAAATCGAGGGAAAAAAAGAACCGGGCTCCACCCAAAATACCGCATTTTGAACCGAAGACATCCCCTAGTTTCTTAAAACTATCGGCTGATTCTACTTTCTGCTATTTATCGTTCTCGTTTTATTTTAATGAACTCTTTCTAATAGAGAATCTTAAAAAGTGTAAATCGAGGCCGAGAAGTAAAATTTTTATAAAAAAAGTTTTATATTTTTTCAACTTTTTAGCAAGCAACTTTCTCGTAAGTCTTGATTCAAAATGGCATCTTGCTTCAATGGCTTCAAAATTTGAAATAAAAAAACATTAAAATCATGGTGATTTTACATATTAAAAATAATTAAAAATTCCTTATAAAGATTATAGAACCATTTAAAATTACACATACAATGTTATCATTGAAACGCAGATATTAAAGCTGTTCTGTATAATATTTGATTAATGTTTAATTCGATTTTAAAGATTATTTTTTATTTATGATGTTGTTTAATGTTTTGTGTTATTTAAAGAATCATTTCGACAATACATTAAAATCGAAACGATTCCAATGCATTTTTTAAAATACTTTATTTGAATCAATTCAAAGTCATGTGTGATAAGTGAAATGAGCCGCATCAATTTAAGTTTCGCTTCTATTGCATATCTTGCAGAATAAAAAATTATATTAAGTCATACGGTAGCGCAAGGCAACATGCAATCAATTGCATGTTGTGTAACTGAGGTTATGAGAAATTACTGCATTATATGTGTTTCGTAGAACTGCAATGAATAATGATATGGATATTTATTCTGATTTTAGTGAAATCTGTAAAAATCATTGAATAAGTTTTAAAAGTTTAGGATTTTTATAGATTTTGTTGGTTTATAAGAAATTTTATCTATAAAATCAAATATTGCTTTTACGAATAATATCATTTCCACAAAGCATGAAATGATTTATTTTAAAAGACTCTCTATGTGAGCAAAATTAATTTAAGTAAAAGAGCATGACAAAGTCAAAAAATATACATTCTATTGTTATAAATATGACAATATCGAAATAAAAATAAAGTTTCTCTTCACTTTCCATATTTATTTCTGAAATGAGAAAAATCCCTAGATCCTGGATCTTTTTCGATATGTGCGTGTGGGAAGGGGGGAGAGAATTTAATCAATTTTCAAACACATCATACGCGAGAACATCCAGGCATATTTTAGCATTCAGAAAGATGTAAGGATATTATAGTAATAATGAAACAAAATTCTTACTTGTTATTCATAAATCATTCAAAATTTTGGTAATTAAAATTCGACATGCACTTTAGCAACTCAAATAAAAGGAGTGGTTTACTATTTGTCAATGAAGAAGTAACATATATCAATCTCTACACGTTTTCGCTGTTTGTGAAAAGAACATTTCAGACTGAAATTATACAAAGTTAAATATTTATTTGAAATAATTATCGGCATTTCTTTTAATCTTTTAATGGTCGCAGAATAAATTCTATTGTATGATATGATCATCCTGTTCCGATAATTTGACTAAATATATGACTAAATATGACCGATATGACTAAATGACTAATACGATATGACTAATATGACTAAATATGACCGATAATATGACTAAATATTTATGAGCATTTTGTACGAAAAAGTCAATTGGAAAGCGCTAAAACCAGAAAAATAGATGAAGATTGCTCATAGCAAATATTATACGTATCTTTTAGACTTAGTAATTAATTTTTAAACATTATATTCAGCTGATAATGATGTAGAAATGCGTCTCGTAATGGCAATCAAAATGCTAACTCATTTCTAATTTTATATTTTCAAGGCCTGAAACATCAAAACGATTATACATTTCAAAAAAAAATACTCTTATTAAATCGACCGAAATTTCTTGAACCTTGCTGAAAACGATTAAAAACGAATTGCATTTCGAGTCTAAAGGATTAAAATCACTTAAAAAATATATAACCATGCTTCCTAAACCTTCTGCTGTAAGGACTAAAAAATATAGTTATCAATCCCAACAATAGTGCGAAGAATACAAAGGGACAAAGAATCGTGGCTATATCAAGGCCCAAGAATCCCTTGGCGTTATCTCGGGGGAAAAAAAGTTTGGCGGGCGGCAACCCTGGGCCCGTGTGGTTGTCGCCTCTCCTTATCGGAGTGGATCCGATCTGCCAAGTGATTAATCATTTATTGATTCCCCATTTAGCGCGACCATTAGGCCGACACTATCTTCATTACTGAACTATCGTTGCCTTTATTATTCCGCAATGCTAACTCTTTTGTCAATAGAAAGGCCGCCGATTAGGTGGTTGTGTGGCAAATGAGATTTTCTTCCCGGAATTTACTCACACATGAAATCAAATGAAATCTTACTCATTTCATTCACTCTTTCATTGATGCTCAATGCTACGAATTAAGGCTTAGGGCTCAGAGTTTTATCTTCTAAGCTTTTATATACCACGGTAAAAAATTGATTTTCTGCGCTGTCTAAATTATTTTTATAAAACTGTGGAATAAGAAGTGTGCTCTTAAAATGAAATGTGTCAGTTTCTTTTAAAAATGCATCGGAATTTAAGAAGTTGGATAGTTAGATGGTTCTATGGGAAATAGGTTTTGTGTTAGGAAATTAAGGATTTACGATATAAAAAGAAATGTTAATTATGCGATGCAGGGAAATCAGGAAACGTCACATACATATGTCCATTCCAAACTGATGCGATTTCAAGACCGAAAGCAACATGACCAAAATAAAAGAGCATGTCATCTATAATTGATTCTGCCTTACGCCTTGCTGTAATCAAATATCTTTAGTCTTGTAAAATGCACAATGGATTCCGAAATAAAATTGTCACGGCATATTTGACGTGTATCATGTGAGCATGAATTGACTGCATTCTTTATTTTCATTAATGCTCATTACCATAAATGGATACTTAATATGTTATAAATCGATCGATCCGGCCGTAGAATTTAACTATCACACAGCAAATATCTCGGTAAAAATGAATTTTTGACGTTAAATAGGGCAATTTTATAAAATTGTAAAATAAAAACTACGTTCATAATACTAAATTTCTTCATATAATAATAAAAAAGGGCAACGAAACGATCTCAGAATTAACTGATGCATGGTATAAAACTAAATGTTAATTATAAATCCTTCTTTCAATATTGATCAGGGCAACAAACTGATCTTTACTTATATGTTTGCTTTATCTTAAGAAGCATTTATAATGGGAAAACATGTATCACTACAAAATTTTTTTTTATGATATGATTCTTGGAAGACCGCATAAACAAACATTTTATGTCTAGATTGTTGTGCTTTTCAGGTGGTGGCCACAGATAGATTAAAGACCATTGACAGAGAACATTCCAAAATGTGATTTTCTGACTCAGAGAGGTCCAACATGTTTAGATCTATCAAAACATAATAGTAGATTTTTTTTGACAATTATAATATTTTTCTTTTGTATATTTCGTATGGGAGAAAGCAAATATTGAGTAGTCTCTTCAGGGGAGTGTCTCCAGTACAATAGGACATTATAACTAATAGTTAAGGCCCATTTCATGCTGCAAATAATGAAGAAAACTTTTCTTTCTCTCTAGCAGAGACACAGTTTTTTATATTTTTTTACAAGATATGTCCCTTCCTTAGCCCACAGGAAACCAGAAGACAATGCGATCTATATCACCGGTTAACTGGCCTGAAGAGACAATACCGTTTAAAGTAACTGCTTTTGTTAACAATACTCGATTACGTTATGAATAGAGAATTTTTTCCATAAACTATCACTTTCGATTCAAGTGGAGAGTCACGCTTTCGATGACAATTTGAAGGCATAGGATTGACCTACTTTTCTCCTACGCTTTCTACCTGAGTGCAGTGAACCCTTGCCGGCGGGAATGGATGCACGCACAAAGACGACTCATGATTAACATTAATTAAGTATAGTTTGTGGGCGGAATGCAACGTAGTTCTTGGAATAAAGAAGAAAAAAAACTGTTCTTGGCCGACACAGACATCAATAATTATACTCTTAAATATTAATAATAATTATAATGTATATATGTATGTGTGTAAGTGTGTTAGATGATTGATGAAACACTGAGTTCTGTCATTTATTTCAACATATTTCCGGAAAGCTCTACTCATTATCTATAATTATCTGTTTATTTCGATCTTTTTCAGATTTTATTGGCACATATTAGTGAAGCACCACATTAAAATCGATGTACCGCAAAAGCTGTGGATTATCATAACGCTCAATAAAATAGTTCTGAATATGATCTGAAGACTTTTCAGAGCAATTCATATATTTAAACAAAATTTAGTTTTAAGTACACATTAGTTAAATTTCTGTGCAATAAAACTACATTCTAAATTAAAACTGTTAATTTAATGAAGTTAATAATAATGCACGAATTTTATATATTAGATAATTCATACAACATTGAATTATGTTAAGTTCTTTATATCAATATCTTTTCAAAGATTATCTACAATTATCTTCTCAGGCTCATAGCCTCAAATTTTATGTACACAAAGCTGTGAAATAAGTCAGAGTGCGTCAAAGGATACTCTGTAAGTATATAATCATGGTAAATTAAATAGTCCTGAATAAGATGTGAGAGCATTTCAGCTGAATTAATAAGATTGGTTTGGTTGGAATTGCTGGCTTTTAAGGGTATAAGACTATGTAGCTGATATTTATAAATATAATTTATTTTTAAACGAAAGTGATCAGGTTTACAGAGCTTTAAAGTGAGACAATAGCTTAGAGGGAGGGGGGATAGAGTCAAAGAAAAAAAAATATAAAACGGAAAAAAAAAAAAAAAAGCTGGCAGCGTTAAAAATTTTTCCTTGTTGTTACTTTTATTATTTTTTTGTTTCACGCCAATCTATCTTCTGGATCATATTCAAGTACATAAAAACAGGGAAGAGAATTCTTCAAAAGTTAACGTTTTAAAATAATATTTAATTTTAAAAAAATAAAACATATTTATTAATAAATATAAAAGGGGACAATCCAGAACATTTAAACAAAACAGAGAAAACATTTTCAATTTAGCCTTATTCTTCTTATCGAGACAGAGACAAAAATCGGGACTGTATCCGATATTTAGGCACATTTTGACACTTTATATGTGTAGAAAAGTTAGCAAAGGAAAATTGATTTTAATTTAATTGAAAATTAGCTATTTTAACTAAACATTTTAAAATTAATATAACTGAGCTATTTTAATATTTTATTAATTAATTTATTAACTTATAAGTAAAATTCAGCATAAATACGAGGCACCTTATTTAATCCGGAAGAAAGAGTCTAAATTTGGGACCGTTGCGGTTAAACTGGGACATCTCATGTCCTTATTTAAACACATTTATTTAATATTTTAATAGACCACTATATTTTAAGTGGAAAATGTTTAATTTCCTGAAATTCTTTTGATAGCTTTAGAAAACTTATTAAGCTATTCATTTGTAAGTGAATTCCTCGTGGCTTTCTCCTTTCTGTCAACTTGTGTGTTGTCATTGAATATTATCAGAGAACTTATGGAATACTGGTTTAACAAAAAAAAAAAAAAAAAAAAAAAAAAATGCTAAATCAGAGAAGAGAGAATCTTGTAATCGGAATATGCTTAGAGAATCTTGTAATCGGAAAGACAGAATTAAAATTCCTGAGGTTTGTTTGTCTTAGGTGCATCAATATCCCGTGTTGTAGCTATACGAGGATTAATTTTTGGCTGGATCTGGTACTTTTGAATCATTGTGAGATGGTGAGGACGACGCCTCAGTTGGAATGCCTTCTCCAAAATTTGAACTTTGTAAAAGAATATTTAACTTAAGACTTTTACTAACCACTGGACACGAATATAAGGAGAATCTCCTGTTGAATCGGTTTTCAAAGATTTGAGAAAGTTAATAAATGGGGCGCTAATGATCGCCAATTTTTAACCAATTAATACTTTGATGGAAATGAATGCTATAGTATTCATATTTTCATGGCGATGCAAAATGGCATGAATGCTATAACATTCCCATTTATTATGCATTAGATTCTATTTAGTCTTAAGTTGTTGAATTTACTGTATACTTTAAAATAATGGCTCGTTGTTTCATTGGGTATTTTCATTTTGTTTTGTCTTCTTTAATGCATATAAAATATTATCGTGTTATGTAAATTGTAAGTGTTACACTTCTATGGAATCTGTATCCGGCACGCTGAACAAATCCCGACTTTTTTTTTTTTTTTTGCATTTTATTAAAGGACTTACTTACTATAAGCTAAAATGAGTAAAAAGCTTAAAATAAGCTAAAATGAAGTTACTCATAAACGTCATAATTTGAGGCAAAACTTTAAGAAAAATCCATAACTATTTGAAGCGCGCTATGTTTTCTTAGATAAGTCAGGACTCTCCGACCCGCCACGAAGGCTCACAGATTTAAAACATAAAACTGAATGACCAGACCGCCGCGACAGCAACACTGGCGGGAACTGTGGTTGAGTCCTAAGCGCCATCACCGGCCACTGTACAACCCTCCCCGAAGAGAGTGCGTCCCGTCATCGATGGGAGGAGTCAGATCCCCCAACTATTTGTGTACCCTCCAGGGTGGCGAGATCCAACCACCATGCCGGAAGCATCTCATCCTCATTTCGAGGTGCCCCCCCCCGGGGGACTGTATTCTTAGATAAATGAAAACAACACACTCCCAAATCAGAAGGTGTCATCTAATTAGATTATAGATACAAAACAATTAAGTCATTGAGAATTATCAAGGCAAATTAAGAAGAGAGAGAGAAAAAATAACAGAGATGCGCTAACGCAAAACATCTGCCACAGTGTTCCATGTCTTTTTTCCTTCTTTTTTATAATTCAAGACTATCACATGCTATTGTCATCAATCATATGGTATAAAGCAAGCGAAAACAAAAATTTTCTTTCAATTTTTATATATATATATATATATATATATATATATATAAAATCCTGATTATTAATTTGCTTTGTTTGTATTGTAGAAGTTTCTGGAATATTTTAGATTGTTCTAATATAAATTATTCCAGAATTTCCTAAGAATATGTGTATTATATTAAGATCTTTGCTATTTAATAGAACCCATTGTTTTTTTTATTAACAAAAGTTTGAAAATTTAATTCATAATACTTAAATCTCGAGAAGCGCAGATACAGAAAGATACATTCTGTATAATTGAAAATGTAACTCAATTTTTTTTTTTATATTTTTGAATTTCAGATTTCTTTAAATAGATGCATTTCGTGGTCTAATTAACTGGAAAATTAGAAACCGTTAGTAGATTTTACAGAATTAATCGTCCATCGTTACAGAAATCAAATTCGAATAACATATAGATTTTATAGAAAAAACTAACAAATTAGTGGAAAATGACATCCAAAGTACGCAAAAAAAAAAAAAAAAAAAAAAAAAAAAAAAACCTGCTTAAAATTGTACCTAAATTAAACTGAAAAATAGAAATATAATATTGATTGTAAAATAGCCTTTTGTTGACTTTTTTTATCACCACATAAACATATAAAACATCTGATTTGCAATCACATAATTTTCAATTATGTTTTTGATTGTTATTGAAATGATTTCGAAACTGCTTTAAAATAGAAAAGGTCTGCAATAGCCTAGTGGCAGAGTCACTGTTTCGGGATCTTATTACGCCAAAAAACAACCTTGTATTGAAGCCTGGTGCACATTCAATCCGTGGTGATTGAAACGTCCTGCTACGTGTTTTAAGTAGAAGTTTGCAAATGTCGTCATCATCATCTACATGCGGTTATAAATTGCGTGTTTCATCCTCAAATATTTCTTATATGCCTGCAAAACAAAGTGTTTGAATTAACACAACAAAACGGGATTTTACAGGCAACAAACATGTTTTACATATCGACCAAAAATTTGAAAAAGAAATACATAAAATAGCAGTTGAAAATACTCACACAGTTCCTAAGGTAGCACATTGGAAATGGTAGACATGGTTGGAAGTATATTAACTATCAGCACTCCACTGGCTCCGCTGCGGGGACATTAGATAACATGCATACTTCATGGCTTCAGGCTTAAAACATATAATAATTTAATTTTTTATTTAAGCAGTAGAGACAGATTTTTTACTGAGACCACAATTTCTGATTTTGGTTGCTAATCAAAGTAATTGCATCATTTTTTGGTTAGCAATCAAAGTAATTCATCGTTCTTAACTATTGAACATGCCCAATAAAGCATTATTAGCAACCAGTTAGATAGCAAAGCAGCGTTAAGAATTAAAGTACTCTGCAATTTTTTTCTGGAGACCATACCGGAAATGTTTGGCAGTAGTGATGTTAGTTTTCGGGAATCATTTCAGTTACAAAGAACACATCTGGAACTCTATTTCTGTTCGATATTATTATTTATTGATTTTTATAATTATTCACTTATGGTTCTTATTGTTTCTGACAATAGAATTTGCTTAATTTTCTTTTACTTCTTGCAGAAATAAAAAAAAAATAGAAGAATTTATTACTATTATTTTTTTTAATTTTAAAGAAGAGTTTTTAAGAATTCTTATTAAAACTTTATATCTGAATTTAATTGCAAATATATACAAATATCAGCTTTATCATTGACTAATTATACTAATCTAGACTAATTATAGATATCTATTTATAACTAACTTAATTGGAATTCTCGTACGAGTTTTAGAAAACAGTCAACTTGTTGATAAAGAGTCTCATATAAATCAAACAGCAATCAAGTCAACTAAAACAGATTACATCAGATGAAAGTCCTGAAAACAGATAAAAACTGACAAATAAAAGAACTTTTTCATCTGAATAAAAAAGCCACTTCATTTCTTTGTGGGCTTTGGTTCCATCTGATTAGAGCCTTAAAAAGAGAGCTTTATCCGACTTCTTGAAAGGGTGTTGGGCTTAACGATGTATATCCATTCTCTGAAACTCTTACTGATTACTTAATTATTACTGTTGACCATTTAACGAGGCTGGATGGGCGAAACGTTGCGTTGTCATAGCAACTGGTGGAAAACGCGCGCTACGAAAATGAATAGTAAGCGATGCGGAAATCACGTGACCGGAGTGACGTCACAAACAATAGGCAGAAAGAAAAAAGCAGGTCATCAGGTTGATGCTCTCGTAGGGCAAAAATTCCATCGCTTATACCGATTTTCTCACGAACACAAATTTTGACAGTTATTTCTCAGCTAAAACAGAAGGTAGACTGAATATAATAGTAAAAAAAAAAGTATATTTTTAGGAGAGAGAGTATGCTCCAATGGGTCATTTTCTACTGGTCATTTCAGACTCCTCAACACGTTCTATTTTCCTATTATTATGGATCGACTTTTTCTCAGAATCGGCGCACAAGTTAAATTTTTCGGCGGAAGTTCTGCGGTTATGGCCATCATCGTCGAAAATTTATCTAGTTATTCTGCTTTAGAAACCTAATTTCTTAAATATATACCAGAAAGTTATTCCTCTCGATTGACATGCACGCCTCTGTTTGCATAAAAATGTATTAGTTTAAATTCTGCGCATGCTCTAAGCAAAAATGAAAGTCAGACGTAGGTAGCATTTTACTTGTTAAAATATTTATTTAAAAGCTACTGTATCCATATCAGATGCCAGCCTAGTAGTAATTCAAGTGTAAGAGTTTCTATAAGATTATTTAATAAAATTTATTGGTTTAAAAAGCTCTGACCGTGTGAAAAAACTTCATTTTTTAGTGAGGAAGGAGTCATTAATAGCTCCGCAAAAGTAACAGAATATGTACGACCAAACGAAAAAAAAAAAAAAAAAAAAAAAAATGAAACTTTTTTTATGACAATTTTGTGACAGCATTTAAACAACAAAGGTGAAAGTTGGTTTGGAGTGTTGAAATTACGACTGTTTGCTGTTTGTATGAGTGTGCCTTATTTGGCGTTTTCTCTCCACATATATGTGTTTCAATTTCGAGAGGACAAAAAGTGTAAAAAAAAAAAAAAAAACCATAATTTAAAATAGAATGAGAAAGCGAATTATATTGTCATATTGCTATGGTGAATTTTATATAGCTAAAGCTATATTTGAACATGTTCTTTCCAACAATCTAGCGTAGGAAAGTGTGTCCCGAGGAATGATACATATTTTCGCCCCTTTCCCCCAGACGTCGCATGGTTCAGAAAGTAAAAATGCCGCCGAGGGATGGTAGTATTTCTTAACCTCCCTTACATTTTGCTTTAACCTTAAAAATACATTTACCATCCAAAAATTAATTAGATACATATAATGTTTTGCTAGTCCCATTTCACGATTCAATTCCTTAAAAGATAAAATAATTACTTTGATTAGAAACAAAAATTAGAAGCTGTGATTTCAGTAAAGGTTTATCTATATCGCTTGAATTAAAAAAAATGAATGTTATGTGTGCTTTAAGCCTAAAGTATGCATGAATTCCTATGTCTTTTTATCGGTGCCAGAGAAGTAAACATTAGAAAGTATTTGTTAAAACGCATTAATGTTATGCCTTTATGGCAGTTTTGGAGGAAGTATTTGTGTCCTCGAGTCTCTATGCCATTGGCTGGCTATACTTAGCCTTTGCAAAGTAGGAGGGACAATATTTTACCTTATCCATTATATTACCAGAGATATCTTATGAAAAAGTAATTTTAAAATTCTGAAACGCCATGTAAGATTAGGAGACGCGTTGTCTTCTTATTGAAACTTTGAGATTGGTAAACAGAATGTTCGAAGTCCGGTAACTCTTATATTCCGTCATGATGATATGGTTTGATGCATATAGTCGTTGTTATATCAAAATGTCAGATGTCAAATACTACAGTCAGTAAAACGTACGGAATTTTGACGTGGCAGCTAGAAGCTTTAGCGATAGATGGCATTTCGTGTACAAAATAATTTGAGAATGAGATGAGTATTGCTTATAAAAAGTATAATGCAATAATAAAATGCTTTGGTAAATTTGACATGAGATATTTTGATATATCAATAGCTATATAAAGTAGTTAAATGATATCACATCGATAGATTGCAAAAATCTGTAAAACAAGAGCGTGCATCTGATACCGCGTTTGCCACTTGATGGTTCAGGTTACAAGAACCCTTTCTAATGGTTTTCGAATGCTTTCAAAATGGGATTTTCATGTAATAAGTGGCGGGATTAGAAATTTGTTTTGAAAATTACCTTTCTAGAATTCATCCTCTGTAATAGCTTGATCAAATGAGAAAGTAAGTTTTCTTTTTACTCATGTTATATGATGCAATTAATATTATCTGAATGACTTTTTACTGTTATAAAATGTAGTACAGATTTTCAATTAACTGAAAAAGTTGCTTAAAATCGGGATTACTTCGTGACCGCTTTTATTGTTGCCGTGGAGATAAGGTTGAAGCGGAAAAACGATCTCACTGACGAAAACAACCATCTAAATTAGCTTTTTCTTGTGGCTTTATAGAATTTCTTATGTCATTCCATGCCCTGTTGATCTCGTTCCAAGGTGAGTTTTTTTTCTATCATTTTCCGAATTAAAAATTAAATTTAAAAAAATAAAATTCGTTTCTGTTAATGAACTGAAGAGCTTTGATTACCTTTTTAAAAAAACGATATTTTTTTTCTTTATTTAATTACTCTAAAAGAAGTTGTGAATTGAATTCCATTTAGAAGGTAGAGGAGGAGGGGGAAGAGAGGGGAGAGTAATCCTCTTTAGTAACGCTTCTAAAAGTGAAATGAAGTAGAAAAGGCTTATTTCAGATACTGCTTAGCAAGTGATACTCTTAATTATACAGAAAAAGAAAAAAAAAAAGAATCCTTAGTGTCAGGAGGGAAAAAAAAGAATCGTCTTATTGGAATTAAAACTATTCATTAAATTATTTTTCGTATCTGGTAGAACATGGCTTGAGTTGCCTATTTCATCCCGAATTTCTTCAAAGTTTATTTATATTTAAAAGTTAAGCTTAAGTCTTTCCGGAAATGAATGAAGAAAGCATAAATAATGAATGAATCATAAAATAGAAGAATGACAATACACATAAAGTCAGTTTATATTTTGTGAATCCCGTAGCAACCGTAACAGCGTATTTCACTATAAATATAACTGTACATTAACATACGCTGTGCTAGAACGTCACACCTTTTTTCATCCCCCGAAACGAGGAATATACTCCAAGATTAAATTGGTGAGATGAATTCGATATGTGTCATGTGAGCGTTGATTAACTTTATACAGTGACTATTTGTACAGTTGAATGTCATTAAAGACAAAAAGTTTTATTTTTACTGAACAAGTAAATAACAAAAATCTTAATTTTTCTCTTTGATTTACAAATAATTTAAAAAATGTTTTCGGTGGGAAAGAAACGTATGGTATTAAACATTTCATTTTTAAATATAATTAAAAATCAATTATTATACTAATTTAATCTAAAATACTACTGTCAAAAACTTTATTTTCTAAAGTCAGAACATGAAACTGCATAATTATGATAGTGATATTATTTTCATCGCCTATAGACAATAAGAGTTTTAGCTTACCGTTTGATATAAGCGCATTGAACCTTTTATTATAATGACTTCGAATATTGCGGTGGACCGAACATTATCGTTCCAATTGTTGATTATTTTTTAATCACTGTTTAGAGATAATGTTTCCTAATAGGTTTAATTGGTTTTATAATTTCATTAAAATTGGAACTCGGTTTTTGCGATCAGAGATGTTAATTTGTTTTAAAACAAAATGGATGTTTATATACAAAGCTAAAACAAGATAACATGATTCAATGTTATAGCAGTAAAACATGGTATTCCATGTAACACCAGACGGCAGTAGAAAATAAACTAATTTCCAACTAGGAGCTGGAGAGTTAAAATCTAAAATAGCTGCCAAGAGTGGAAGATATTCAAATTTAAATATTTAGCCAAGATTTGACTACTTATGTTGAAATAAACAAATATACTATTACTTACAAATTATTTCTAATTATTATGAAAGATAGCATATCCGATTCAGATTCATGATTAAAAATGCGAACTATGCCAAAAATTCAAACGGATGTTTTGAATTTTTAAGGCTTGTAATCACGTGTTAGGTGTTATCTAAAGAAATAAGGACGAAAAACACTTTTTCGGTAACATCTAGGTGAAAATAATTTTTTTTAAGCAATGCTTTATCTTTACTCATCATAGTAAGACCTGAAATTCGGCACCAAGGAAATGTGTTACTGTGATACAAAGCGTAGATAACCTCTGAACTCTCTTCGTTGTGTTCTCATTCTCTCTGATTTCTTTCTTCTGCATTGTAGAGGGTGCTTAAGGTTTGATAGTTTATCTTAAACGCTTCAAGTTGACGACCTGCACTATCATCTGCAACAAATACAAAATTGAAGCTGATAGTTCTACTGATTATCGCTAGGAGATAAAAACCTGCCACACGTGTGGAGGAATAAAGAAAGAAGTGTTGCAACAATCAGATATCAAGTGGTAGAAGTTTGAACTAATCTTAAGCAATGAGATATTTATCTATGAGTTACTTGAAATCATGCTGTGATTGAAATGTATTGAGTTGTATGAATTATTTAATTCAATCGAACAATATATCTAATCGATAGAGAAGATGTATACAGCTGAAATTCGCACAGGTGGAACAGGGTGGCCACAGAATCATCTGTAAATATAATCGCCCACTGCTTTCTTCAAGCCCGGCGGAGTTAAAAATATCCCCATTCTTTTGGTCTGTGAGATGCACGAAACCAAACTTCTGTTTTGGCGTCACACAACTCAGACAGTTTTTTTAATGATTAGATTGATTGATTTATCTGTACGCGAATAAATCTAATCATGAATAAATAGTAAAGTTCAATGAGCTGAGGTCTGCAATTTTTAGTATTTTATATTTAGGCCGATTCATGATATTCTCCCCTCACAGACCAGACGATTTTTAGTAATATTTTTTTCAGCATTTTTTTAAATTTTGTATTCTGCTTTGCATTTTTTTGTTAGTGGATCACTATTTGTTTCAACCAGACTTTTAATAATTATTTTTGATTTGAGTGTTCATGAAAATTAAGGAGAAGATCCCATTGCAAAGAAACAAAACTTCTAACGTTGTTATACATTTACATCTTAAGTGTATTACAAATAATAATTTTTCTTCAATTTCAATACCGAAATTAAATAATGTTTTAAAATACTGATTTTAATTATAACTTTTAAATGGATTTTGTAAATATTTTTTTGTTAATTTCGTATGAATTCTCCCGTATATCTTTCATTTACTATCAAGGAATTTTCTTAACTGAGCTGAAGTTTATTAGCCATTTCAAAATATTATATACATAATATGATTTTCTATGAATAATTTATAATCATAATAAAATTTGTAAACTTTTTTTTCAAAAATATCCTTTTAAAAATCTATTTAAAAAGTGAAGGGATTTTCACATAAACCTCCCAATTTTACGAGTATCAATTTTAGTAATCGATATTTCGGGGAATCCAGTAGTAATTCCTCATCCACACTCATTTGTCATCCCAACTTGAGACCTCATCTAATTAAACGAGCAGTTATTGATGATTTCCGAGTTACATAATGGGATTGTTTTATTAATGAGTTGCCTACGGCAGAAAAGAAAGAGGAAAACTTAAATAGACTATTCACTTGCAATCGAAGAACAATTGAATTGATTCTCTGAAATTTAATTCTTTCGGATACAATGACACTTCCGACTCGTGCATCAAATTACAGATTTTTACTCTATCGTTTACGAAGTGTAGAATGCATAGTTGTCTTTAAAAAGATTCGACCTCTAGAATTTGTGGGATTCCCACGTTTAGACATTCTTGAGTTTGCAAATATCATTTTTGAAATTATATCTGTCTGCGAAATGTATATTTCAAAAAATGCAATTAACTAGACGAAAGAAAATCGGTAAGTTTTGTACACATCAAACTTGTAGATTCTTGTTAAATTTAAGATGAAATCCTTGAAACTAAAATTTATCTGTCCGTCCGTATACATGTTTACTCGATAATTCCAAAACAAGCTTGGTGATCGAATTCAGCATGAGGTTTTATCTCCATAGTTCTTGGTCTATATTAAATTTTCTACCTATTCTATCAAAGGATTGGACTCTGATCTTTTGGTCTATTCATGTGAATGTGAACACGATAACACACAAACTCAGTGAACTAGATGAATAAAATTTGGAATGTGGATATATATCCAACTGACAATGGGAAGAATTCAGCAATGATTCTCTTCATTATACTACGACAATATATTAATTACATTATACTTCATTATACTACTACTAGGTCTCGGTTTTGGAAAAGTTCTAACCCTGATTCTACAGAAGAATCGCCTAGTAAGCGGATCTGGTTATGTTGAACCAGTCGGAGTGAAATTTTCCCCTCTGGCATGGTGCAGAAGTTTGAAGAGGAGAGGGGCTGGCTGAGGTCACAGTTGAAAATCATAAGATTTGTCTTACGTTTATCCTCCTGATTTTTTTTCTCAAAGTGGGAAGTAAATATAATGAAACTAAATTATTATACTACGAAACTAAATTCAAAACGCATCCTATCGTATAAGTTTACGAGGAAATCGAAGTAAACAAGCACATCTTGTTTACTTTTCCCTTATTTCGTTGGTAAAGGGCTGTAAAATTCTAGAATTTTGCTCACATCACTCAAAATTCTCACGTTTGAAATGTATTTTATTAAAAACGGAAATTCACTCTTAAAAATTTGAAAATTAGCAATAGTTCACATAATGTTTTTTACCAGTTATTTTATGCTTAAAAGCATTAATGTAAATGGAGTTACTATATCTAAATATTATAAAAGAGCCTCCAACCTTTTTAATTTGCACCATTCTTTGACCCCTTATATTACATTTAGTGGATGATTTCGGTGTCGTTAAATTCATTAGACACACATCACTGCCAAAAAAAAAAAAAAAAAAAAAAAAAAAAAAATCTTTGCATATGACACATTAAATGAATTGCTCACCAGGAGGTCTCTGAAATATAGGAATGAAAAGTTTCCGGCATTGTGTTTAGTTTTCACATACCTTGTTGGTATAATAATGATGTAGGGCGAGTTACCCTCTCTGCGATGACGGGCCATACTTCTGTTGGAAGGGTTGAGCCCCCATTATGAGTCTGGGGGCTATAATGTCTCCACTTTTAAATTTCGAAGTGATTTTGTTTGTCATGCAGATTACCCTGGGTTTCTTTGGCAAGGCTAGGGGAGATCCTTATTGTAATATTAAATGAGCTGTCGAAAAAAAACCAAAGTGTTTTTGTTAAATTTAGAGCCGGAGATTTGAAATATTTGTAATTGTGTTTTCAAATATTTTATGTTCACATTGTAAACATTTGGCCAGTCAAGTTTTTTTTTGAACTCCCACGAGAGTTTGAAGACGGAATAGTGTGATTTAAGAATAAGACAAAGAGCCAAAATTCTGGACTGACCAAGGTTATCCAGGATGTCTGGTAACTATCATAGTTGTTAGCGGTAATGCAGGGTGACAATAAAATAACCTTTAATGTTTGAGGGCACTTACAGCTAAAACTAATGAGCGAAGTGAAATCATATTTCGTGTACACATTGTGAAAGAAAAGAGGAGATGAATTCTCCACAATAAAATTTTGTTAATAAAAGATGCGACATTTTTTTACTTTGTCGGAACTGAAAAGTTGAGATGACAGTACGGAAAAAGAATTATACATGATTCCATTTACGCGCATATGTTAACACATACTATGACACTCACAAAAAATAATCTTCCTTCACTGGCTCACGTGCAACAATTTAGGTGTGCTCACCTTAGATACTACATTGGCCACTGTAATTTCTTTTCGGAATTTATCTCCTCGTGCCTTTCACAGCATTTATATGAAATTTGGTTTCATATATAGATTATGAGATAGATACTTACCATTATAGATCCATTCATTGTTTTAACTGCAGATGCCAGAGAAAATTATTCGTGGCCATCCTGGAATCGCCACACAGGGGGAGCTAATATTCAAAGCAGCTACTAGAGATCTATTTTCGCTGAATTAGAGTGTCCATATCCAAATCGTTGTAGAAGCTGGGTTGTAAAATTTTCTAGAAGCGATTTTTTAATATTTACATATTTTAAATCATGTTTATCCTCTTTTAAATCATTTTTACTTATCATATTTCATGCATCTAAAGATGTATTTGTATACTAAAGATGTAGATGTATTTGTATTTGTATATTCTTCATTCAATTCTTGATATACTGGAAGACCTACTTTTATATAAATGTGTAAACTTTTAATATTTCAGTTCCAATTAGTTTGATATTTTAGCTTACCCACTTCCTTCATCAATTTTTTCGAAAAAGATTGCAACAAATCATCGTTTTTTTTAAATTCCATTATTAAATATAAGCGAATGAAACAAAAATATGAAAAATGAAATATATGCGAATGAAAATACACATAAATTATTAAATTGTTAAAATATTCATTTTAAATTGTTTACAGGACTAAAAGCATATACTTTTATCAACCGTTTATTTTCTTCAGTTAACTTGAGCAAATGAAAAAAGTTAAATATTATTCCACTATCTTCAACGTGCATCTCAGATCTCTATCTCAAAAGTCATCTTCGCTTTCGCTTTGTGCACAAAATCAGGAAAAAACACGTGTACAGCCTCATCATCCAACAGCAAAGTTCTCCAACAAAAGTTGGTAAACTGCCAATCAAAGCAGAATATTTTCTTTCTTTTAAACTTCAGGCTGAGTAAAAACGTGATGAAACAAATCATACTAACAAATTCTGCCGTACCCAAATTTCCTTAGTATAATAATTAATTGCAATATATACGAAGCCGAGATAACTCGGGATAATCGAGGAAGTGATTAGTTATCAGATCATCGACTGATTCAGTACGAGTGATGGCACCGGGGGACAGCGCATTTGAGAGATAAAAATTAAATTCAATTTCCATAACATTATTACAATGAAATACAGATTGAAAACTAATATGTCTAAAATAATTAAAATAGAAAATTATACCTCTCAAGAAAATAAAAAAAAATTATTATGCAATCGCTTTTTATTAAAATAAAAAAAATACATACTTTGATGCAAGTGCGTTTTAGAAACTATAAAGCTATTGCTATTTTAGAGTTTTGAACATAATAAACGTCTGGCAATTTGAAACATTTCATTTCAAAATCGGGACATTACATTCAAGTTTTGGTAAAATTCGGAGCAACGAGTCAAAAACTGGAAATTGTTCTGATTAATCACATTAGTTCAGTTGACAATCCAAACATTGTAACACATTGTACATGAAATACAATGTTACTATGATATAGCTCATATTTTCTTCCGGGGTTCGTAACGTAAAATTAGAACAACGTAAATACGCTTTCATTAAGATAAATAGATAGAACAGTGACAAGCGTTTCAGTACAGGATTACGAAGAAAGAGAAAGCAGCATTAATTTGGTTGACTTTCTCGATCTATGTATTTTCTTGGCGAATCACCTACTGAAGATCAAGACAGCAGAATGACAATTTACGTTTGCTTTGCGTGAGAACGAAAATGAGTAATTTTCAGTAGTAACTTCGCTTCGTTGATTTCTTTAAACATCGCACGAAGCGTCACGCAATTTCATCCAATAAAATAAAATCCCATAGTTTCGGACGAACCCATGCGATTGAAGAGTATGGACATCAGATTTTCGATAGAGATATAATATCACGCAGGAAAATTAACGAATATGATTACCATTATTTTTTCTTGTTCCTTTTCATGTGTTGATCAAAATCTTTATAATTACAATAGATTAAAATCCTTAGAAATGATGTTATCGATGCCATCTCCAACACTGCGATTGGAAAAGTTTATGAAAATCTTAATCTCACGTATGTTACTTAATTACATTATAAACTAGCGATGAATTAACACCGTTACGAACAATTCTTTATAACAGAACTCCCTTGGGTCAATGACCCCAAAGTGCAAATATGCTCTTCTGAAAGCAACGCTTTTGCGTGCAAGTATTGAATTAATAACAGTTCTAGTTGCGCGGCAGTTTTATGTGTGTGAGAGAGTTAAATCATTTTCTTCTCTAAGTTAGAAATATGTTTATGAAAATCACGATCTTTCAAAGGATTTAAGAATAAATTTTAGGATTACTCTTACCCTGAGAGAAATCGCAATAGATAAATCAGGTTACAAAAAAATAACTACATTTAGTTTAACATAACAAAGAGATATCAAGCTAAAATGCAATATTCCGATTTTTTTTAAATGTTTAACTACCGCCTTCGATGACTAATTATTCGCTAACCACATTAACTGCATTAATTCAGTAATGACAATTAACTTGGAAGGATTACATTTTATCACAACAAATGAAAGTACTATTTAATTTTATATTCGAATAATAAACAGTGAGCATTCTGAATGGTTAGCTATGCACGTGAAGTGACGAAATCAGTCCAATTGTTGTGGTTGAGGGCCATCAAATTTTGAACGAAATCCATTCACAGGAAATCTGTCTATCTGGCTGTTCGAGTACAAATGAAAATTCGATAATTACGAAACGTCAAGAGCTACATAGATAATTTTCTAGATAAATAGGTTTAGCATCAAAAATATAGATACTTATCAAATTTTGAACTAAATCTATCAAACGCTTAACCGTCTGTCGGTCTGTATTTTTGCGTCCATGTAAACGCAATGACTTAAATAAATGAAATTCGGCATGTCATCTTGTAATTTCGTGCCAAACAACTGTAATTTTGTACAAGTCAAACGGCCGGTCCAAAATCATATTATAGCGATATATTCAGTAAAAATGCTAGATTCACGTCAAAGATCTGTTTTTTGTAACCATCATTTACCAATGTCATGCAAGTTATTCGCAGCCTTACCCAAGATCCACAATTTTGTGCAGATTAAGCGGGACAAGACATTTATTAGAAAGTACATGAGCAAAATTCCAGGGAAACCACTTCCGCCGGTTTAAAAATATTTTTTGTCATAATTAAAAAATTTTTTGGTTATAATACAAATGTAGAAACTATGCACTTTCTATCAATCATGATGATATTTTGAAATTAAATATTCTACTTTAAATTTTGGCTGCGATTATCAGTTTAGTTGAAAGTTGAACTCCAGTGCGCCCTTCCAGCTTATTAAGAAAAACTTCATGGTTTAAATTGTTGGAGAAGGGTTATATAGTTTTAAACTGTTAATCAGTTGTAGCTTCGGAGCAAGCACCTCGATACTTCAGCTTCATATCGCTTTATCTTGCATACAACATTAAAGGATTGGACTTACTGTAAGTCTCTCGGAAACAAACACATATATATAGTGTATGTGTGGTAGGATCAGGTTTCAAACTCATGATCATATGTCATGAAGCCATTCATTCCTTCTTTATGAGGGTAAGTCTGTCTCTTCATTCTGTCGTTTGCTAATATATTATTAGCCTTCAGTGAGTTTTTCTTTTAAAACAACTTTGACCTTAGGTGTGTCCTATTACTGGTTTTTAGGTACTTCTATAATATATCCTTAAATCTATAACTGTGAATCAGACGATTCGCGCTGGTTGAAAGTTAATTTTCTATTGAACTGCATTCCGTGAGTTTTGCGGGTTAGGCTACAACAGGGTTAACTTACATTATATTATTTTTATGTTTCATAAATACTTAACTAAAAAATTAATATACCACGTTTTTAAAATAGATTAAAAAGTATAAAATAATTTCTCCTAGCTAGATCCCTAACCCCATACAGATTGTCCTGAAAATTTGTGATTGTGAATTTTTAAAATTTCACAGTCAGGATCTGCATGGAGTTAGGAATTTGTATGGGGTTATAAATCTGTATGGTATTTGGAGAAATTATTATATATTTTTAGTCTATTTTTAAAACGTGATATATTAAAAAATATTTAAGTAATTATTTTCTGCTTTTTAGTCTTTTGTATATGATGTTACACTCAGTTTTTAACTAACTTACCGATGACTTAACGATATGGCATGGCTTCATCAGTCGGTTTTTTTAATCAATTGAAAAATTTATACCGAACAAACAGACAAACAAGAAAGAGAGTAAATAAAATATATAATAATTTTCCGCTAAAAATGTATTTTACCCTGTTTGCAAACGTGGCATCTAAGTAGAAAATCAGTCACTGAGGGTTAATCTTAGAGGTCGAAATTCCTAACTTTTACTAAGTTATATCAGCATGTTTTCCATTAACTAATTTCACTTTTGAGGCTCTCTCCGATTTATTTTTAACCTGTTTGCTAGTGTAATATAGAAGTTCGTAGAGAAGAAACACAACTTCATCTTTGTTATCTGACAACTGCTCCCAATTATTAGGTTGGTCTCAAAAGGGATTCCGCGTTCATGAAAACAGAATGTTTAATATAACTAAATTAAACTAATTTTTAATTATTAATAAAGCATTTAAACTGTAAGATTAAACTTACAAGAATTTTATCTACATGTAAAATACAATTTTTACACTTTTAAAATCGCATGCTCAGTGGACTCATTAGAATAGCTGAAAATATCTCTTTGTATGGATAATTTGATATCACGCGACACATATACTGGGTTTAATTGACTCTGAACTTCCAATAAACTTATTATAGATGGCAAATAATCCTCCACAATCCTCTTAAGAGCAAGAGAATGAATGTTCTTGATCCCGCTTTCAAATAATTCAATTCGCCGGGGGAGGAAATGAAAACTCTTCGAATGTAATTAATTCAATTACTTTACAAGCCATTTGGGATTCTGTACGCTTTGGACAATTTGGAATAAGTGGACAGAGTCCCCAATATCTTGCAACAATATTTGATTCTTATTTGTGTTCTTCTGAAACTTTGTAAAAATAGTTTATGATATGAAAATGAAAATTTACCCAATGTTATTCGTTGCATTCATAATACAGGATATCCGTGATATAATTCAGCTGGATATTCTGTGTCCTCTTTCTTTCAATTGTGATTGTTTATGGGTATAACCGAAAAACACTGTGTATCAAAAGTATATATTTTTACTTAAAATGTATTGCATGTCATAGGAATTAAATAGCACTGCATGTCATAGGAAAAATAATATTTCTCGTCATAGGAATAAAATAGTATTACACATCAGACAAATAAATATCAGCCCATCACATGCCTAGTCGGGTAAGACATGGAAAGATAGAGGAATGTGAAAGTGAAGGGAGGCAGGGAGAGACTAATAAGACAAAATTTTAATGCGTTTATTTCATTCGTTAAAGCCAAACATGACTGGGGCCAAAAAATAGTAGCATGACTTGGAGTAATTTATTTTTGCAACGCCAATGATGGCATACTACTGGTTTATTAAATTAAGGCATATCATTGCTGAGAAACATGAATCAGAGGCTGAGGGTCGTAGATCCTATTCTCTTATTGTCCTCTTAATAAGTATTATTCAAAACTGTTAGACCGATATACGCTTTACCAACGAGTTGCTTGCTGTGATCGAGCAGACTTCTGGAGGCTGTTCTCCTAGCAAGTCTTCATTAAAAAATTTTTTGGATATCAGTTTATTCCCCTCCCTCTAATCTACCTGTTGAGTACCTTAGTGCTAAAACTGAAAAAAAAATCGATATACAACTTAAGACACCAAATGTTAATAAACGACGAGCAAAACAGATGAAAAGATATCTCGATTCCTTGCCTGTAGAAGACAACAAATTCCAAATATAAAACTCGAGCTTTCATGCACAATTTCATCCTTTCACGAATATCTGAGTATCCCTATAATTATATGATTCTCAACAAGCGATATATTGAAGATACTTTATTTTCCCCTTTCATAAATTTCTGACTGTCGCTATCTATAATATAATCGTCCATCGCTATCTGTAACTCTGAGTGGAATTAACCCCGCCCTTTTCATCTGCGTCATCATCGGCACATGACTCAATTTCTAGACGTGAAAATAGAAATCCCAACTTTTATTTTCACGTCTAGGAATGGATACATGTTTTTTTTTTTAATGTTTGAATTAACTTTTTTATTAATGTGTGAATAAACCTAAGCATGAATAAATAGCACATGGGGGTGATCTAGGATCTGCAGTTTTCACTATTTTGTATTTAGATCGATTCTTTATAGTCTCCCTTCGCAGACCAAATTGAAGGTTATTACTAATATTTTCTTTCAACATTTATTTTTATTTTGTATTCGGCGCTGCATTTTTTCTTTACTGTTAGTGGATCACTATTTGTTTCAATCCGTGTTTTAGTGATTATTTTTAATTTGAGTGTTCGTAAAAATTATTGTTAAGGAAGATTGGATTGTAAGAGGACAGAACTTCTAATGTTATCATATATTTACATCTAAAGTGTACCGTGAATAATATTTTTTTAAAAATTTCTTAAGTATGCCAATGTGAATAAGATTTTCCATTACAGACTTCTTTAATAAATTCGCGGCAGTCAGACCTGAGATATTGATAAGAGGATAACAGCCCAACTAGACAGGCACGTCTTGTAATTATTTTACGATTCTTCCAGCAAATTGAAGCAATACATTGGAGCTAAGTCAGTTCTTTTACCTTATGAGTTTCAAAATCACTTTGACCGACATAATATACTATATTTCCCCTTTATCACAAATTTTTGATTTATGAATTCGGTTAGAAATACTAAACCTGTTAAGAGCACTGCCACTCCGTCGTATTTAGAGCTGCTGTGGAAAATGTCATGTATGGCATGCTTCCACAGGAACATGACACGTTAATCATTAAAAAAACATTTTTAATTAAAAATAAAGTTTGTCTTGTATTGTTTAGAAATTGTATGTTTTTTTTTTATTTTGCAACTGGTTTTCTTTCATCATTCATGATATTATCATACTTGCAGCAACAAAATTCAGCGTCCTAGTAATTCTGGTAGACATTTTTTGGTTTTTGCAATTAAAACCGTATATGTTACTGTTCATATACATCGAGTTTTATCACATATTGTCCAGTTGTTTACACATTAGATGGATCTGAATTCCTTTCGATGTTTTATGAGCACGCCATTTACATAAATCAATTTAGTCATGCTGATATACCTTGATCAAGAGTCTATTGAACAGTATATTAAAGAATAAGTATAAAATCAACATAATAAAGAAATTAAAAAACCCCATCTTTTGATAAATAGAGAGTTGATATAAACTTTATTCTATTCTGCAAACTCACTTTTTTGTACTTTCTTGTATACGAAGTGTACAAAGCGAAAGTATTGTAATCATAAAAAAAATCCGACCTCTAGATTTTGAGAAATTTCGAAGTTTCAGACTCCCTGAGTCTGTAAAATAATTTTTTAAAAATTATGTTTATCTGTCTGTAAGAATGATAAAAACGCTTTTAGCTAGGCAGATGAAATTTAGTATATGAGCTTTACATCAAATTTGTAAATTTCTATCAAATGTTGAACAAAATCTATTAAGGGTTGCTCGATTACAAATGAACACGATAATTACAAAACGTAAACAACTAGGTATATAAAATTAGGAACAAAAGTTTATAATATAAATTGCAGATCTGTATTAAATTTTGAACCAAATCTGAGAAGAATTAACAGTCTGTCCGTCTGTACTTTCGCATACACTTGAACACGGTTACTCAAAAACGCAATGACTTAAATAAATGAAATTTGATATGCGGTTTTGTGACTGCAATTGTAATTCTGAGTTAAATTTTGGTTTCAATCGATCAGAAAAAAAAATTCAGAATATACATTCAGTTTTCTGGTACTTGTGTATTAATCATATACCAGCGATTAATTGACAAAAAAATCACCAAAGATCGCATTCTGATAGACTCTTTCGTAACCATTGTTCACCAGTCTCACGAAGTTCATAATACATAAGTACCAGTTTTCTTTACTATGACCACAAGCCTTATGTGCGGGACTCTGAAAATGAAAATCTGAGCACTCGTGGTATTCACGGTCTTATCCATGGTCTGCAATTTTATACGGGACTGGGGAGAGAAAACCCCCCTTTACTAGAGAACATTTCAAGAAGACCATTCCCACTGGTTCTATCAAAGGAATATGAAATACTGATACAATTTTAAAATTCATAACAATCCTTATATTGAGTTTGTATATTAGCCATTGAGAATCATAGGTAAAACTTCAAAAAAAAAAAAATCAGTTTCTGAGCTAATACCACTAAATATTAATTAAACAAATCCTTTTTCAAGTACATAAGATACGCAAGATAAAAAATA
Organism: Argiope bruennichi; assembly: GCF_947563725.1. Taxonomy (NCBI): domain Eukaryota; kingdom Metazoa; phylum Arthropoda; class Arachnida; order Araneae; family Araneidae; genus Argiope; species Argiope bruennichi. The sequence continues at coordinate 113,057,019 of NC_079163.1, read as the reverse complement.
CCATATGGAAAAAATAACCTCTCAACTTCTATCTTCTTTAGATATTGAATTTTGGACTTCGACATGATAATTCTCGAAAGGCGATATATGCCATAGCAATTTATTATTTTTATTTTAACGTTATATCACTGAATTATCTCAGTTCATTCTTTATATTTATAGATTTACAAAAAAGGATTCTGATAATTATTTTTCTTAATTATTCAATTTTGTTTTAGTAAATTCTCTACTTTGATTTTCTTGCGCAATGTGGTAACATCTATTTGCCCATTCGATCGATTCGCATTTTTGATGAATACAATCTGAACTCAGCTTCAAAATTTGAAGAATACGTTTTTTTGATCCACTTCAAACGTAGCAAATTTTTAACAGGGATGTTGAAAATATCGAAACACTGTTAGGCGGGAAAAAATCAATATAGTAGACATCTGTACTTCTAATATACAATAGGAAAACAAATGCTCCTTTTTACAAGTATGCTAAGCAAACTGCTTCTGTTTTGCTGTTGAATTTAGAGAGGCCAGCTGAAAAAGCAGATTAATTTACAACTTGTTTCTTTCTTACGAATTAATTACCCACTGTTAATTTCTTTTTTCTTTTTTTTCTCGATAATGCGGGGATATCTATCTGTCCAATCAAACGAATTAGATCCTCTAATAAATACCTCCTCATTGGAAAAAAATCGTTTTAGGGGGGAGGAGGGAGAGTGGAGTGTTTTCTAATCTGCATCCGCTTTGAAAGCAGGTGAAAGAATTCCAAGTAATTACTGCCGCCTGTGCTGTCGGTTTTCCTGCATTTCTCGGCAGTCTGGCGCAGAAAATTCCATGCGGTTTGGAAAAGCTCCTCGCGGTAATCTATCTTGCTCCTCCACCCCTATCCCAATGTCAGATTCTATCTCGCGGGACATGGGGCCGAAATTGGGCCTGGATGAATAGAGGAACGGGGCATGGGTCCCCCTTCCCAACGTCACACAGATCCAATAGAATTGCTAAATTGAAAGGATCCTTTTTCATGTTTTTTAACAATTTCTTCCTACAATCGGTACCTTTTTGTGTAGCGAGTTCTTCATTTATATTCCGGCTCTTTCCAATTGATGAAAAGAGGAGTTTTGAAGGTGGATATTTTAATTGGGTTTTTTGAATAGACAAAAGGTGAGATATTAGGGGTTAATGGGGCAAGTTTTGAACAGAACAGATCTGCCAAACTTCTCTTCTTTTAAATATTTTCATTTTGGTCAAATAAAATCTCATCTGTTGGTGTTAATCTCACTCAATCATTCATTTTAGTTTTCGAAAACTAATTCATATATATTTTTTATTTTCAAAATTATCAGATACTTATAATTTCGGTAAAGGGGGGGGGGAGTTAAAACCTTTAAACTGGATTTACTCTATTCCAGTAGGTCGCGATTTTACCTTTTACTACTAAAGCGACGAAATATATTACAGCATTATAGCATTGCATATAAATAATTTCTGGATTTGCTTCATAAGTATCTGGATCTATTTCCAAAAATTAAGAATTTTTTACTAGAGTAATTCCAAAAATTTAGAATTTTTAACTGGAGTAATTCCAAAAATTTATTACTTACGGGAGTATAATAACGATTTCAGAAAACCCACATTATACCTAAATAATTATTTAATAATGTCGTCAGTCAAAAGGGTGATTAATGTTCAACTTGTAATCTTAAAAAGAATGTATTTTAAAAGTTTAATGTCTGGTTATAAATGATTATATGTTTGACAATAATGATTGATTATTACGAAATATATATAATAACTGATTATATGTTTAAGTATGTTTATAAGGTGGGTGTGAGATTAGTGTCGATTCCTTTTTTTCAAATGAATGTTTTTCGGAAAATTTGATATTGCACCTAGTCGGAAACTTTGCATCCAAATAATGATTTAATAAAATCGCCAATAAAAAGATTACATAAAATACAATTTGTAATCCTGAAAAAAATATATATGAAGAATATAAAGCTTGATAATAATTACATCGAATTCATATTTATCAACTAATATGTGTGCTTACACAGTGTGTGTAAAATAAAGTCATATTTCAAATTTTTTCACATATATATATATTTTTAAATCATTTAGATTTCAAATATAAATTTACATAGGATATATATGATAACTGCATGTTATTTTTCTTTTAGTGCCACATATGACTTAAGTAGAAATCACGTAACAAAGTATTGCTGATTATAAAAATATTAATTGGTTGAAATTTCAAAACATGCAAGTTATAATGTTTGTAAAATTTTTTTGAAAGAGCGTCAAAAAGAACGTTAATGTTTACTGCTACAAATTTTAATCATTTTTTAAAATTAATTCTCTAAATCAATATAGATATGAAGTTTCAATGAAATAAGTCTAAAACCTTTTTAAAGATTAACATTATTTAAATGTTGCATTCATCATTTATATAGGTAATAAAACTTTTATTACAAAAATTGCAATCAAATTTAAAAGAAGTTAATTAAATAAAAATGGAAATAAAAAAAAAACCAAACAGAAAACTAACGAAGACATTAAATGTGTGCAATTTGTGCTAAAAGTAAAATTCCTTAATTTATTTGATTAATGTGCTGTTTTGACTTTAGTTCAGTTTAATCAATTAGTTTAATGTCTTATTTTGTCGGTAGACAACGGTTATTTTGCAAGTTTATTTTTTAATCATAGTCAGTGTTGTGGTGGTTTAATGGTAAAGTCTCAGCTTCCAATTCTTGAATCCATTTAAAATCTGTCATGTATGCGGGGTTGGTGTAGCTTAAATCTGACGTCATAATCTGAAACTTTTCGTGTTGATGAGGTGCGGAAGTCTGGTGAGAAGAGAAGCCAGCTCAGATGCTATTCTCGTCATCAGACCGATGCTCAAAATTATGAGGTCAGCCCCAAAATATCACTAGTGTTGCTTCCAAACGAGATGTTAATATTGAATTAAACCATAATCAAATATCAAAGACGACGTCTAAGCTGGCACATCAGTCTCCTAACCTCGATTCCACGTCAGTGTAAGAATATTTACCTCCAGATCAACATACAGATTGGCCTCGGGAGGTTATAAGCACTCAATCCTTCGATCTCGTAACCGAGACTCACTCTATTCCATTTTAGAACTCCTTCGAAAAATTCTTGGAGATGGACTTCGCAATTCTGAAATCTGGTCAGATGAGAAGAAAGAACCCCAACAGAGCATGAACCCATTCTCCAAATTTTCATGCCACACCAGGTGGCAGTTTCATTACTCATTACTCATTTTGTTCTTCAGTGTTGCAAAGATTATCACTAGTGTATTTCCCTACCTTTTCCCTACTAAACTGACAAAAGAAATTTTTGACTGATATGTCTCTGTAAGTCTATCTCTGAAATATAATAATTGAACATAACTGTACAGAGTGATTCAAAATTTAGTGTGCAAAACTGTTTAGAGCAGGTAGGAAATAAGAAAACTGGTCGAAATCGCACTGGAAAATATGATCGGAAACGGCAGCAGCATGAACTGGAAAGTGTTGTTTTTCAGTGCTAACCATTTAGAATTTCGACAGCTTACAGACAGCATGTAAAATACGAATTTAGGAGAGAGTGGATATGTTGACTGTAGGATGAATCCTTATCATCACTGACAATGCCACTTGTTTTCTAAAGAGTCCGCCATGCGGCGCCATTGTGGAGCATGCATAATTGTGAAAGATAAAAATTCTAAGCAGGTATTAAAATTTACAAGTAATATGTATCTACATTATTCAAGTGTAAAAAATCACCAAATAAGAGTTTCCCCTTGTTGGTTTATCTTTTTTGCATTATCGTATGTTCTACTCATCCAAGTGGCACTGCCGACCATAAATATCTGAATGATCCTCGCTTGTTTTTACTTCTCTTAAGAGTTAATATGCTACATTTTGAATTAGTTTCTAAGCAAAACCAAGCGAGTATCTTGATTGTTACAATAGTTTATAATTTCATTAAACAGTTCCCGTAAAGCAGTGTGATTTCAATTTTAACGTACGTAATTTTAGCTTAATGTTGCGAAATTAGACACTCAGTTCATAAGTTTCATCGCTATAAAAAACCCGGAAGCTATACATTTTATAGTCTGAAAATGAAAGTTGTAATCAAACTAGACAGGAAGTAAACACGAACCATTCAAAATTATCTAAACTCTTTGAAGTTATCTGATAAATTTTAGATAAAGCAAAATAATAGCAATCGTCTCCTACACTGATACAAGTTTTTAGATAAAGAGTTAATGAACTAGAAGTATTGACAATATTGGTACTCTGTGATAAATAAAATACTTTTGATCAGTTAGCGATAGTCTTTGAAAAGTCAGGATGCGCAAACAGCTTCAGAATATTTGATTAGGTCATCTGAATATGTTTATTTTTATCTAAAATATCCCCACTTCTCCTTACATTTCATAGCTAATGCTTTACATTTCAGAACAATTGTATAGAGACCGGATACTAATTTATATTACTTAAAGCAATCGCCTGTTCGAATATTTTCCCCTGGGCTATTGTATTTAACAAGGAATCGGCATAATATCTTTCCTTTCAGTCAAAAATGTTTCAATTGTTTGAATGCGAAGTGAATTTGATTATAGTTTCCAGGGAAAGTAGTATTAATTGCAGTGAAATAGAAAACTGTATTCTTCATTAAAGATGAATGTGACTTTCGGTAAAAGATAAATCTAGTTACTCTTAATGGGTTCGGATTTCGCAGGATTCAATAGATTCCAAAGCGAAGTAAGCCTGTTCCATTTTTGAAATTCATAAAATGTCGCATAGGATATTTCATAGTTTGAAATTTCATTGCATAGGCTGCTTCCAATTGGTAGTTGGTGCCTTGGGAATTTTCGCATTCTGATGCGAGTAAAAGGTTTCTCTATTACAAAATAAAACCCATTTAGATTTTCCTATGTACTTTTGCAAATGACTAATATATTTTAATTTCTAGTGTGTTAAGTGAGTGCACGAGGGAGCCAGAAATGAGGAAGTTAAAATGAACTAATTCTGCAAATGAATTCATCTTAAAATGATTAAATGGATTTCGATTGGTAATGACAATCTGTTGCTGAAGATTGTACAGAGAACGAAACTGTACATTTTTGATGTTCTAATTAGTATTTGGGGAGCGAATAGAGTAGTGGATGGAGTCCTGTAATGAAATCTAAAGGCGAAGAGAAATACTCATTTTTGAAAGCTTGACGTTGTTATGAAATTATAGAAAATGAATGATTATAGGCTTAAATAAGTTACCTGTAACTAACATATTTCAAAACGCTCTTGAGGATACACCATGAGACCCATAGCCACCAAATTTTGCACATAGTTACTTCTTTGCTGGTAATTCAGCAAGAAAAGATTTTTCTAAACCTTAATTAGATTTTTTAATTAAAAATTAATTAGAATTTTTAGGCTCTTTTCTAAATATCTACGGAGTATATTATTGTATAAAACTCATTTTTACACCGTTTGAAAATTGGAAAAATTAGCATTTCCATTATATAAATTTTATATCGATGGAATTTTCTTTAAATTTAATATATTTTTTAAAAAAATATTAATAGACACAATTTGGTAATAATTATTTCCTATATATAACCGCTTGCAACAATATAACAAGATTATAAATCATCAACGAGATTATTTTAATAGTTCTGATGCGACTAAGCAAATAAATAAATAAATAAAAATACTAGATTCTTTGTCAGTTTATTTTTAACTGCTGTTCAAGTCTTCCTCTTTTTTGGCTGCGGTGGTTTGATGGTAAAGTCCCGACTCCGAGATAGGAGGATTCCAGGTATGCGATTCAAACCACAGTGTAAGAACTACCAAAGAACCACAGTGTAAGCGGTTCTGATGCACGTTAAATCCGTTGTGCTACCGCTTGTGTGGTGTAGAAGTTTGGGGAGGAAGAGGCCGCCTCAAGTGTCGTCCTAGCCATGTGACCACAGATCAAAATTACAAGGTCCTTCTCAAAATAGTGATATTGTTGCATTAAACCGGGAAGTTAATATAACTAAATAAACTCTGTCTATTTTAGCAATATCTACTAAGGAAGAATAAGCGTGTAGACAGAAGGAAGTAATTTTTAAAGAAACATGTCAGAATAATAATAAATTTAGTTATTTAATTACGGAAACAATGTTTTTCCAATTGTCGGTCTGGTAGATGAACACTGCTGGATGAATCAAAACTTCGGGATCGAAGGTAATAAATTCGAAACGCAGTTCTGTATCTAGGTGACTTTGTAGGTGATCTTTTGACTGTCAGTCTGCCGTGGACCAAACTGCCACCCAATGATCTGGTGACGGCGCGGAAGTTTATAAAGAGGATGTCGATCAGATGTTCTCGTCAATTCAAAATTAGGAGATCCTTTTCACAATTGTCCTCGAGTAGTTTATGCGCTGGAAATTGTTCGTTTCGCAAATCCATATATTTGGTTTTCAATGCAAACGCAATTAGCAATTCTGTAGATGTCAAAAAGTAGTAAATCACTAGTATTTTAAGATGTAATTAGATATTTGGTCAAAAGAAGAGTCATTTCAGCCTGGCTTCCCAGATCTCCGGATTTAACGCGGCTTTACTTTTTTTCTTGGGGGTTTCCTTAAAATGAATGAATGTTAGCAAATTATTCAGAAAATAGATAATTTATAATAAAATTAATTATAATTTAAAGATATTAAGTGTCAAGAAGCTTGTTACTGTTTATGCACATGCATAAATAAAAATTGTGCTTATACTGAATTTCATGAATCTGCAAAGAAATTTCTGGAACCGATCGCTTTAATACAGCTGTAATTTATATAGTTATCTTAATCCAAGCAATTATTTTTTGATATTTTTGACTAGCCACTCTGTATTTATTATTCTGTAACTAAATAATCTAAACGGATAAAACTTTCTTTCAGTTTCTTATAACAATTTGAAAGTGGAGGATTAATTAATATTTCGAATCATTCAATCAAAATCCTTGTTTTCACACTGCCTTCAGAAATTTTGAAAAACTCAGTAATCTTCAGTCGTGCCGTTTGAATCACAGCTTCGAAAACAGTAACGCATCTTGTAATAATGGACTTGAAGGAACTGTTAGAAATTATAAAATTTTTCTTAGTTGACTTCTGCCTCTTTCTCTTGGATGCGTCTTCAGTCTCTTTTCTAATTAGTTAGAAGTCGCAAAATCTCTCTTTGTAGTCATATTATCTGGAGACACTTTATAATTCCGTTTGTGAATTATCTCGGGGTAGTTTATAGAGCCGTTAGAAAAGGGTCTGTCTTTCCACCCGGGTTTGAACTGCCTGATTTGTTTGATCAGTTCACACGAGCCAAAGAATATTTTAAGCACTCTCTGCTCATTTTCCCTGGAAAAGGTTTTAATTTCTTAATTGATCGGTTGTTAAAATCTTCACTCTAAGATTGCTCGGATCCTGTTACAGATAATGCGCTGTTTACCAGCTAAGAAATTTCCGGCACAGAATATTGATCACGGGGTAGTTTGTTAAGATCTTGTTTAAAGTCAGAATAACGTATAGAGTATATTTAGAACAAGACAGGCAAAGATGGGTTGAATGGCAAAAGTAAATAACAAAAGTTTGTGTATTTTTTTATAAAAAAAAAATTATTTATTCAAAAGAAAATACACACTACAAAAAAAAAAACTCCAGTTGCAGAGTGCCTTATAAAATGAATTTCACACACACACACAAAATTATGTTTTGAATAATGAGTAATAAAAACACTAAAAGCCATATTGGATATTTAACCTTTTTCACTCGGAAAGATAATTCAATGCATAATTATTCACATAATGCGTGGATCTGTTTATTACAATAAAATAAATATATGCAACTGTTTTAAGTTGAGTTTCCCTGAAAAATAAATCTACATCTTTTTAACATTCTGTAGGTATATTTAACAATTAAAATTAAAAATAAATAAATAAAATGTCAAAATGATGTACTGTTTTGAACGGTGACTATAATCAATCTTAAAAGCACTAAAAACACACTTGGAAAACCAAATATAAACAACTTTAAAAATTTTCAAAAACACTTAAAGAATTCATAAGTTTACTTAGTCAGTAATAATTTAGTCAGTAATGCAGCAGTTTATGAAATTTTTTAAGCAAAGTATGAAATATGAGAATTGTTTAAATACGTTGTGTACTTTCAATAGTCATTCTATATAATATCTAGTCAATTATTACTACTTATATCAGCCAATTACTCATATTAGTAATTCTATAAAATGGCAAAATATATTATTTAGGCGATTTAGGAAAAGTAGAAAGTCATGGTAAAGGCCTTGATTATACCATGACAATCTTTTTATTCTTTGCTATTTTGGCAAATTATGAAAAGAATGCCTTGATAAGGTTTATATTTCAAAGACATGCATTCTACAAAGGAGAATACGTTATTAAAAATAATAAAAGAATGCGATTTAAAAAATTTATTCAAAATACATAAAGGAAAATAACGAAATAAAGTTTGTGCCTATCTTATTGAAGAAAACAAAATAAAATATGAACCTATTTGTTGCATCAAGAAAGGAAATAATTTTATTTCTTATAAAATTAATTATTAATGAATTTTAGACGTTGCCATTTTGTCATTTAGCAATGCAAAAGATAAATAAGGAATGCTGAAATATCAATCGCTTCATATGTTGAGTAAGCATATTGGATTTCAAATTTTGCTATTAGCTTATACTTTTTTAGACATTTATATGGGTCCATTATAGACATTTATGCGGAAATATTATTATATACTATATTGGATTTCAAATTTTGCTAGTAACTTAACTTTTTTAGACATTTATATGGGTCCATTATAGACATTTATGCGGAAATATTATTATATATACTTATATAAATATTCAATATAATCTAATTCTTCGTAGATTATATTTTTCTGAAAATGTGAAATAATATCATTTTTAGAACATTTGTAAAATACAAAAATAAAACTCTCGAGTTTACGAAAAAAAAAGAATACTTGTATTTTTTGATCAAATAATAATTTATTTTTTGAATAACTTAATGAAATACAAATAGAAGTACATATTACACCATAAAAGATGCAAGAAATATTATTGCAATCTTCTATCTACTGTCTCGATCGAGAAGTTACAAAAGTTTTTGCGGTTAAGCTAAAAAATTATATTCATAAAAAGCAAGTGAGAGAGAAAAAAATACAAAAATGTAAATAACAAAATTCGTGGAATCATTTCCTCATGAATTATATTCTTTATTCAAGCAGCTGTGTCACATATAACTAAACCACAAATAGAAGTCGGATGAGCCTTATAATACCAGCTATTAAATTGCTATGTCAAATCAGTTGCTCTTAATTTAAGCTTGATGGTTTATTTTACAGAATCAAATGAGTCCCTATAGAGCTGATTAAAAATAGGGTTGGTAAAACCGTCTCTGTTGATTACTAATTTTCCCCACTATTTACTTTTATATTTTACAAGGGGTAAGGCAAGATATTGTCTTTATAAATTGAAAGAAATTTCTTTTTTATATTTCCCTGTATAATATTGTAATTAAATTGTCCATTTATTAAAAATTAAAATAGCACCATATTCTGTATTTTATTTAGTCTTTGTTGGAGATTCAGCAACAATTTGAAAGCAAAGTATGTATGATTTGGATCATTTTTAAAAATCATTTTCTTAAAGAACTAAATCAATTATGGGATAAATACAGTAACTTAGATTTACTTTGTCCCATTACAAATGTTATATAAAATTTAAATAGAGGCCACTGAATCTGGGTACAAGTTTGTTGTTTTCAATAATTTTTTATCGTTTTTTGGCAGCACTGATGAGAATATTTCATTGCTTAAACTCTACTAAACTCTGCACCTCTACTAATAATAAAGGGGAATGTGTGTGTGTACACTGGCATACTGCGGGATAGACCGTTTGACTTACAGTTAACAAATTTAGTATAAATATACTTTGGAGAGTAAAAATGTTCACTTCGGAACGAATTTTTTTGAAATTTTATTTCGAATTAATTAATAATTAAGTGAGATTTTGACGTTTTTCTGCTATAACCTCCGAAAATATTATTGCACGAAGCCAATTTTTACACTAATTTAAAATTTTTAAATGATACCAATATAATTGCCATGCAATTTTTTTTTCCAAATTTTGTCAATTAAAAAAATATATTTTTTTATTCAACAAAAGAGCTTATCGTTGAAATGAAATACAAAGCAATTTTCATTTTTTAATCAAATGTTTAAATGCGTGGGTGTTTTATGCTTTTAGAAGCTAAGGACTAAAGCTTCTGTTTTATATCTGTGCAGTTCTTATGAGAAATAAGAAAGTGAAGGTGCAGAACCGAGAAAGTTAGCAGATTATCCAGATAGTTGCGTTTTGAATATCGCTATAATTTCATGGGATTTCGATCTATTAGGATGGTTCATGCACATAATGAGCAAAATAAGTGTAAGGCTATTAAAATTACACAGTTTTGATTTCTGTCACAATTCGATGCTTAAATAAATTTTCCTGGAGAAATTATAAAAATTGCGTTATGTTAAAGATTTAGAGAAAAGAGGTAATAGAAAGTAAACCTAAACTATTCTCGGCGAACCAGTTAGTCGCCAAAGGTAGAAAGTAATTTAATAAATTAAAGCATTTAAAACAATGCGAAATCCTTATTTTGATGTTAACATTTTGTGTATTTGTGCTTTTAACTTTTGCTAAACATTAATCAGAATTTATTCTACATTTTAATCCGAGTTTTAATTAAGTAAATCTTAAGTTCAGTCACAGCTAATTGTTATTGGAATATACAGAAAAAAAATCAGAGTAAAGAATTTCCACTATGTGGTAACTTTGAACCAAAATTTAGTAAAATAAAATAAAAATTATTATTAAATTATTATATGAATCAATTTTTGCCTCAAAACGGTTTTCTAATAATTAATTAACGAGGAAAAAAGTAAAAAAAAAAAAGGAACTCTACTTTTTTAGATAAATTCATTGGAATAATCTCGAAATTCATTTTGAGATCTCAAAAATGGGGGAGAAATAAATTTTTTATTTATAGATTTATATTTGGTTTAAAAACTTAAAATTTTAGTTTGGTTTAGATCTTAGATCAAATTATAAACTTATTTTAAAATTCACATAAGTACCAAAATGTCATTTAACAAAGTTTTTAAATGAATCAAGTGATACAGGATAATTTCCCCCTTTATTCTTTGAAAATGGAGGGGGGGGGGAATTAAAAAAAGTTTTATTTACACTACATTTCTTTTTTCTTTTCGTTATTAATGTTGGTATTACTTTCAATTATTTTCTCCGTTTTTATGGAAGCAATTTGTTATTCCATAGAATCGTATGGGTTTTTTTACTATGGTTTTGTGGACTGTGTGTCAAACAGTTTAACATTCAGTTTAGTTATGTGCAATGTCTCATAAATGGGAAAAAACGCTTCCCCAACTTTTCAAATGTTAGTGAAAACTTACAAAAGATTAGTTAAAATGCTCTTAGGTTTTCGAATCGTCAAATGTAACTTTTTAGAATCTCAATCTAGAGTTATTTAAAGAAAATGGCAATGGTATTGTTTAAAGATGACTTCTCTTACTTTTTTAAAAGAACAGAAAACTGTCATCATGATAGATTAACCGATAAATTGAGATTCTATCACATCCTTTATGCTATGCAATCGCAAATTATTTTGAGCTTAAATCTAGAATGAGTTGCTAATTTATATAAAAGATAGAAGGCGGATTACAAAACTAGATTTTAAACCTTTTTAAAAATATTATTTCCAATAGCACCTTTGTACTTATCAGGTCGTTTTCCAGAAGACCCTTTGTGTGTTTGCTGGCATGTTTCTTTAGATTCTAGCAAATAATAATAAAAAAAACTATATAAAAACCTTGTAAACCTAGTAATACATACAATTTTATTAATTATGCATTTTTTAAATATATTTCTGCATTAACCTAGGTTCATCTATCTATACTTATATAAAGCTCAATGTGTATGTGTGAGTGCGTGTGTGTGTGTGTTTTGGCGCTCTACAGGCCAGACCGTTTGACCTACAGCTACCAAATTTGGTACATGTATACCTTGGAGGTCGGGAATGTACACCTGGGGTCCCTTTTTTTGAATTTTTAATTAGAATTTAATTATTAATTAAAAACTAACTTTCCCGGCAAAAAAATCTTTTCATTTTCCCCACCGCCAAATGAGTAAGTCTTCAGTTTATTTTCCCACGCTAATGAGGCTAGGCTTAAGATTTTTCGGCCGATTATTTCAAACGATTCTGTTTATTTTCTTAATGTTTGATGCATTTAAAATTAAACATTGTTAATTAATTGATCTTTCAGATTCATTCTGAAGTACTTTTGAATTAAAGTAAAACAGAATAAAGGAAATTAAAAATTTCTAATCTGCATAGCACCCCAACTGGCGTAGAAAAATTCACGCATTTGCGTTACTGTAACTGGCGTTGAAAATTCACGCATGCGCATTGTGTTCTGATTATTGACAAATATTATCAACGGATGCGGATTTGATTTAAATTATTTTTAGGTTAGTTGCATGCTTTTGTAATTAAATTGTATTTATGTTAGTTATATATTTTTTTGTATATGCTTATAGTTTTAAGTACATCGTTTTTAAGTAGTTTTTTTTAACCTATTTTCAACCGATTATTTTAAACGATTCATATTATTTTCTTAGTGTTTGATGCATTTAAAATTAAACATTGTTAATTAATTGATCTGCTTAAGATGAATCTGAGAAAATTTTGTTGACTTGAAATATTACATAAATTAAGAAAGATATTCTTTAATGCCCATAAAGTTTAAACGCTCAGTGACTGTTTTCAGTAATCATATTACAAAAAAAAAAAATACTTTGTTTCAGTAAAAAATATTATTATATTAATTGCAGATTAATCCTTTCCACTTTAATTTAAAGTATAAATTCTACGGGAGCTAACAGAAAATTAGAGAGATACATATTACGTTATGACTGAAGGCTTTTATAATGTTATGAGTGAATTATATGACTATCAAAATTTGAAGAAGCTATTAAAGTAGAAATTGCATAAAATATTTAATTATTAAAATTTTAACGAACATTAAGATTGGCGAACTGGCTGGTCACCAAAGGCGACAAGTATGAAATAAATATAAATAATTTTTTTTAGGTAAATAAAAGAGTTTTTATAATACAAAAGTAGATATACAATTAATTATTTTGAAAACTGGAAAACATAATCAAATTGATACGAGCTCTCTTTTTTCATAATAGAAAATTTCCATTTCACTTTCATTCAGTCTATTTAATTTTGATGCATTGTTGTAGCTCCCTGAAAACTGACTGAAAATTTGCCACATAGTTAGTTACTGATAGATGAAAGTATCAATCGTAAAATATTGTCTAAAACCGTTTTAAAAACAAAAAATCATATAAGGTATATTCATGTTTTTCAAACGAATATTTTATCGTATTATCTTGTATTTTTGATGTATGCAATAAAATAAATTGTATCTAATTAAACTACTGTTTGTTAAGGATTTTTTTTGTCTTTTATCTTTTCTTTTGATATAATACAGAATACGCTTTTCCATTTTTTTAATAAAATCTTTTATAAAAATTAATCCATAAAAGACTACCCTTTAAATCTATAACTTATATAAAAATATAGATATCAAATTGGAATAATTTAATATTCAATAAATTTTCAAATTCCAAAGTATCCTCTACAGACACGTAATCAAATAAATCTATGTGCAGAATTTATTCTGATTATTCCCGTAGATTTTAATCATAGAATAGCTGGTTCTATGAACTCAGTAACAGAATTAAAATGTTCTAAAATAAGAAGCGCTAAATGCGAGTGAAATGAAGTGCATTCACACTCAGGCATTTATGACAGATAAATCAGCAACAGCGAGTGCCGGCGGATGATTAATTAAAGCTTTGTATAAAACATTTCTTTCAACGCACTATTTTTACCACTTGAATTTCCGTTTCAATGAAATGCGAAACATGTAGCGCCCTCTATGGGCCATTTCATAAATTTATTTCTACCAATTTATCTGCTCACTAGCGGAAGAACATCATCAAAAATCGCCATTTCACTGATACCAAGGATATAATAAAATACTGAATAGAAATAATAAGTTTTCGCTATTTTTAGCTCGTACAGGTTTGAAAATATGGTCAATTTCCTGTTTTCTCCCTTTTGATGGGAACTGAAAAATCCATTTAAAGCCCCCGTTTAAATCTTTGAATTTATTAATAAGAAATCAAATTATGCAGACGATTTAATTCGTTTATCACGTCTTATTTTTGGCAGGAAATAATTAACAATCTTGACCACTCTTTTTCCAACATTTTCCATGTTTGTGCGAAGCCTTTTGGCTGATTAAAATATTAAATTTCTGTAAGTATGATGGGAAATTTATTATTTCTTTTGAATTTTGTTGTATATGATAGGATATGGATTTTAAAAAGAATGAAATACAAAATTAATTTGCTTCTGGAATAAAAATGAGACAACAAAATTTTAGCTAAAGAAAAACAAACAAAACACACACACACACACGTTAAATATAAAAATTAATTTTTATTCATTTTATTTTATTTGACGGCCTTTATGTAGTATGAACCGGTGCTTCACTTTTATCTTCATAAGGCATCCTTACAGTAGAAACTTTAATGAAAACTAGTATTTTTTCATTTAACACACTGAAATTTAAGAATAAGTAATTGATTATGTTATGGAGAGAGGGATACTAGTAGCGCAGATTCCGTCCTCTTCATCTGATTATGGCTCAAAATTTTCAAGTCCTTCTCAAAATTGCCTTATTAGCTACGAAACCAGCCAATCCACATGCGTACATACAAGTTTGTAAAAAAAATCTGCAGGGTGATTAAATATTTTAAGATTGGTTCTGCTTGAGGAAAGAAATCATTATTATTTAATTAAACTCATCTTTATCAGCCCATAAAGAAACGTTGAGAACGATAATCAGAATCCTCCCTATAGGGAATATTTTAATACTTACTTTGCAACATTAAGTCTCAAACAGGATTAGAACAAAGATTAAATAAATTCACTTCAGGAAATAATCAGTATTTTTTGAAAACGTGTATTCTTAATTTTACCGTAAAATTGACAATGATTTCAAATTCTTATTTTAATTAGCTTAATTTCATTCGGGATTAACCAGCCATTTCCTATTTTACCGATAAGTTCATTAGTTTCTTTTCTTTGATAATACATTGTATTATAAAAGGAAAAATAACGGAAGTTTAAAAGAAAAAAAAAAGATCAAAAGATAATGAAAGATTAAAAAATAAAACTAATAAAATATTAATAGAACAGTGCAATTTAAGAAAATAAAACAGTGCAATTTAGTTAAAAGACTGGAAGCTAGAATAAATACTTTGAAAACTGACCTAGGAACTTAACAGAATATCTGACCTTGTTGATGGGTGGTATCAATATCATATTCCAAATGGAGAGTAACCGGTTAATTTATTTATAAAGTCCGGTTTCAAAGCTATTTTAGAACTATTTTAGGCTACTTCCTTTCTTACTTTTGAAAATGAAAATGACTGAACCGAAGCGCCACTTTCCATATTGCCATACCGCACCAACAATGAATCCAAAATAATGTATGCAAAATAGTTGCGTTCACTGAAGAATTCGCTGACTGACCTCAGTTTAAAAGAACTGTAGTGAAAAAAAGTCTAGGCTTATATTTTTTCAAAAATTATCGATAGTGAGTTCGAATGAAATCCCTATAATAATAAGAATAATCAAACTTATTTAATTATTTTTAAAACGTTCTTTAATTAAAGTGCTAAAAAGTAGAAATTCTTTAAATTAAATATTTTCTACTATTTAGTCTTCAATTTATTAAATGGAAACTAAATAGTAGAAATTAATTAATTATATATTTTTTTGTTTAAATATTCTTCATTATAAATATAATGAAATATTGAAATCAACCTTGTCTCATTTTCACTACAATGTAATACTATTAATTGAATTGAATTAATCGATTAACTAATTATTAACTGATGATAATATTAAAATAGTGTACTGATATCGAGAATACCTAAGCCTACAAAATTCTAAAATTCTAGCACATCAGGAAGTGAGTATAAAATCGATTACTAAATTCTGTCTTTATAAAAAGAAAACAAATCAAGTTAAATAAAAGTCTCTAAAAATTCAGTAGCGAAACATCACTCTACTCATTATCATCATTAAACGGAGCTTTAGTATTAGCACTATCCATTGAAGCATTGAATAAAACTCTTATGTATGTTAATTATTTTAATAATTATGGAAACTTTTCTCATAATTTTTATGATTACTCGTTATAAAATTACTACGATTAATTTAACTGAAAACAATTAAGAATATCAATATGAGATATCTGTATTTTTCCTAAAAACTGAAAGAAAACATTGTAAAAGTAATCATAAAGGATAAGAAGTTTCAGATTACCATCCAACATATGAAAAATTACCATTATGTCTTCTAAGCTTACATCCATAGTTAATGGTTAAAGTTTTACATATTTAAAGCGTTTGAGTAAAATGCTGCTCGTAATTAAGGAAATAAGTCAAGTGTCGTCTTAGAGCGTAATACATAATGTCAAGTGTGATAAAATAATTATTTTCATCACGCATGAAAGATTAAAATTTTCCAAAACCCAGCTCAAGTTCTTTAAATGATTAGTTTAATTCTCGGAGATGTACGTTGTATATTTATCCTAAGCTTTTAATAATTATTTAAGGAGATACTTGAAATGAAAGTAAAATATTTTATATTTGTTTAAAAAGACATCATTACTTTCAAAAATGGCCGAAAAGAAATTATATGGCTTAAAGTTATTTAAAAACTGTATTAACTTAATGTAAAAATTAAATGTGTAAATTAAATCAAATCATTTTCAATTTAAATATTTCAGAAGGATGACATTGAAAATGTTCAGAAAATCTGGATAGAAAGAAACATACATTTTTAACATACAGGGGGATCCAAAAGTTCGGAGCAACTTTAAAAATCAACAATCAGCGAACGAATGAAGATAGAAAGATGCCTTTGCACAAGAAGCATGGAAACGAAACCGTTTATTATTATTTTCCTGAAAACAGAATTCATTGTGCTAAGCAATTGTAGTTCTGCGTCAAATTTTGATTTCAATCGGTGGACAAAGAGAAGTCCAAAAACTCCTGTTCATTTTACTTCATTATCCTGTGAAGCAAGCAACCCCCGAGGGGCACCTCGAAATGAGGATGAGATACTTCCGGCATGGTGGTTGGATCTCGCCACCTTGGAGGGTACATCACTAATAAGTGGGGGATCTGACTCCTCCCATCGATGACGAGACGTACTTCCTTCAGGGAAGGTTTTACCGTGGCCGGTGACGGTCCTTACGACTCAACCACAGTTGCCGCCAATGTTGCTGTTGCGGCGGTCCGGTCATTCAGTTTCTATGCTTTAAATTCGTGTGCCTTCGTGGCGGGTCGGAGAGTCAGATGGCTGACTTATCCTGTGAAGCGATCCCTCCCGGGGGGGCACTTCGAAATGAAGATGAGAAGCTTCAGGCATGGTGGTTGGTTCTCGCCACCCTGGAGGGTACACGAAAAGGTGGGGATCTGGCTCCTCCCATCGATGACGGGACGTACTTCCTTAGGGAAGAATTGTACCGTGGCCGGTGATGGCCCTTAGGACTCAACCACAGTTCCCGCCAGTGTTGCTCTAGCGGCGGTTCAGTCATTCAGTTATTTTATCCGTATGCCTTCGGGCGGGTCGGAGAGTCAGTGATATGACTTATCCTGCGAAGCACAAAACGCTTATGTGCGGCTAAATATAAAAAGCTGAGCACTCACAACCTTGCTCAAAGTCTACAATTTTTAAGCTGAGGTGAGAGGGATAACCCTTTTATTTGGAAGTATGCATGGTAGTTTAGAGGAAATCCCTTGCTCTGTTTAGAAATGCAGTTTTGTTTTTGTGATCGTGTCTGGGATTGCAATCCCTCATTTTAGAATTTTTGTTATTATAAAAGATTGAAAATTAAATTCCAAATTAATTGGCATCAGAAAACAGCCTTACTTCTAGCCCACGTAGGTCCCAGCCTTTGAGTTAAATCCATCGTTGCCAAACGTCTACACGCTCATGTGGCATGAAATTGTTGAGAAGGACATGCCAATTTAGGTGGCCTCTTCGACATCTGATCACTGCTCAAAACTGCAAAATTCATTCCCAAATAGTTATCGCGTAGAGTCAAGATGAGACATCAATTTAACTAAATTAAGCTAAAACTTTTTAATTGACGCTTACTTAAATTTTCCGATTTCTAATTGGTCATTAAATAGTATATGATTGAAAAAGAGATGTAGTATTGCAAATTATTTATGCTCTCATGTTTTACGTTTTCCCATCATTTTCAATATTTTATTAATAATATCATTTTAAAAATCCTTTCAAATTTCAAGGACGTTTTTGTCTGTGTAATGTACCTATTCCTCTGGTCTCTTGAAAAGTATAAAAATAGAATAATGCCATAAAAATATTGGGTTCACTTTAAAACCAAAACGAATCAATAAAAGTATACAATATTTTTAAACTTTTAACTGTTACAATGTTTCTGAAATTTCATCCATTACTCGACTTGCTATGCTCCTCCCAATACCATTAATATTACCACATTGGGGAGAAAGTTTTGGAATCAAAAGTTCTGTTAGTCCCGTGCGATAGAAGACACTGTATTTCAATATCCTGTTTAACCACGCTCATTCTTTATAAAACAAAATTCACAACTAAGTGCTCTTGCGATAGGCAGCCGTAAATCGCCTTCTGGGCTCAGAGATCCTGAGCTGCAGTATCCTGCGCAGGAACAAAGGAAAAAAATAAAATAGGCAAAAGAACAGGCAATAAAAAAAAAAGTACCCAAACGGGCAGTATCTCGTATCCAGAAATCCAACAAATCACCTTGACAGTACATCACTCCTTTTTGGAAGTGTGGAGAAAAGATGAGGGACAAAAACAAAGAAAAAGAGCAGCAAGATAAGGACCAGGCCTGCCCGTAATACGTCACCTGGTAGCTATCGATAAGGCTTGACCCGCGGGCCATGGGCAACCATTTTCGGGTGGCTACGGACACTACTTGACGGATGGCTCTCGCAGACACCTCCGGGTACACACGAAGGGTCAAACCAGGGGTCAAACTCGATATGAGGGTGCCTAAAGTTTTGTATTAGTTTGAGGAGGTTTTCTCCTTTCTTTTCCACCTTTTGTTTTTACCTCAGTAGGTTCCTGAGAAGGCTGATGAGGTGTCTGGCAAATGGAATGGCAGGCATTAGTGAAGTTCCACGCCTTTCTCTCATTCCGTCTTTCGATGGCTAGCATTAATGGTTTTGCAAAATACAGGAAATCCAGTGTGTTGTTCTGGAGGAGAAGGGGTGTTTCAGTTGGGGGTAATTAAAGCTTGGATTCCAAACCTCTTGATGATACGCACGCACCAGCAACATCGATTTGACGCGCCTCCCAGAGAACTCGTTAAAAGAATGGAAGAATTAAAAAAAAAAAAAAAAAAAAAAAAAAAAAAAAATGGGCGGGATGGTAAAGATTTCTGAGGGAGAATTTTCGATACTTGTATAGGTATCTTTTATGTGCGACGCTCAATTAAAATTTGAATTACATAAAAATAAATTAGTGAAAGAATGTAATGATTTGGAAAAATGGTGTGGCACATGAGTTTTTGATGCATGATTTTTATGTGTTGCGTTTAATAAAAGCTTGAATTAAATAAAAATAAACTGATAAAAGAATGCAAGGATTTAGAAAAATTGCGTTGATGATGAGTTTTATATGCCTAATTATTATATATTTGCTTAGTTTAAATTTGAGTTATTGGAAATACATTTTAGAAGAATGTAATGATTTGAAATATTTATTAACAAAGTGAATTAAAAGCACCCATTTATTAGGCATTACAATGTCGAAAATTTGGTCTTCAATATATCGACTCTTATCGTGAATCAATAGCTAATTCCTAAATCGCTAGAGAAAGACACTACTTCCAATTGGAAAAATGCTTTAAATACAGGAAGAAATATTTTATGTTGTTTGAGTCAATACATGTAATTCTGAAACAGTTACGTGTTCTAATTCTTTATACGCCTTTCCCCGACCCTATCAATAATATTTTGTAAAGAATTGTCGACACTCTAAAACTTTCAATTAAAAAAAAAAAAAAAAAAAAAAAAAAAAAACCTTTTCGTTTTATGATTAAGATTAGCCGAGTTACAGCTGTTTATTCTAAATAAGGGTCTTGTATAACTTATTTTACGGAAAAATTTGAAAAAATGAAGCAACGATACTATATAATTTCCATTTGCAAACGATCCTTTAAATTCTTCCTCGAGGCCCCATATAATCTGTAAAATTTGTTTAAAATAATGATTTTTAATGTTTCATAAGTCGATCCGTTTTATACGCAGTTGAAGGATTTTTTTTATTAAAATATTATAGAGTCAATAATGTTTTGCTAAATATGATTGATAGAATCATGAAACTATATAAAAAGTTAGATTTCATAATTTTATAATAAATATTTTAATTGACTCAAACAACATAAAATGTAATTCTAACCAAATTTTAAGGCATTCTTCCGACTGAAAACTAAGTGTCTATCTCTAATGGTTTAGAAATTAGCTATTGGACTTCTATAATAGTGGGCACCCGGTATGTTGTAATTCATTATTAAGATTATAATGGAGTTTTATAATCAAAAAATTATAGCCAGATGGCCAGAGTCCTATATGGAATTCATTTATAATCAACTTTAAACAAATTACAAGGGGTGTTCAAATGAAAAGGTACGAAACGACACTGTGGGTATAAATGAAGACTTTATTCAAAACATACACCATAGGCCTGAGCACAACGATCCCATTAATTAACGAGCCGAAGGATTCCTTGTTCCCAGAATTTCTGTGTCCGTGACGAGACCCAGTCCTTCAGTTGACAGTCCGAGTTGAAGGGCTTCCCTTTCAGATGTTTTTTTTTTCAGGGGGCCAAAAACATGAAAATCGCAGGGTCCAGCTGCTCCCACTTGAAATTGGCCAGTTCCACGTGTGTGACCCTGGGACGTTTGGACGCGTGTTATCAGGGAGCAGAGCCACACCCTCCGTAAGTAACTCCGGCCTTTTGTTCTTGATGGAGCTGCGTAGTCTTCGAAGTGTTTCACAGTACACATCGGAGTTAATGGTTCTTCTGTGCTAGAGGAATTCAACATTGTTAGTCAATTGGACGGCGCTTTTTATAATAGCCTCTGCTCTCTCCTGCGCATGATCCGATCTACGCCGGAGACTCCAATCGCATCCCTAGATGTCTCGCTACGTTCTCCTATAGCGGCATAGGCAAATATATTAACGGTTACGTTGTTACGACGTTTCGTACCTTTTCATTTGAACACCCCTTGTAATTTATTGATTAGTAAATTTCTTAAATATTAAAATGATTTATAGTCTTCGGGAGCACTCAGCTGCACAAAGTCTCGGAACTTTAGCATATCGGGAAATATGTGAAAAATTGAAAACAAAATACTATATTTACAAATATGTCAGAATTACAAATGCTATATTTACAAAATGATATATAGAAAACAGTATAAAAATGACCGGGAAATAAGTTAAAAATTGAGTACAAAATTCCTTATCTACAAACATGTCAGATGCTAAAGAAAAAAAAAAAAAAAAAAAAAAAAAGAAAAGAAAGAGTATGAAAATGACATAAAGGATAAAAATTTTCTAGGAAAACTTTTGCGTTTTTGCTGTTTTATGTTTGACGATAGATTGAATTATAATGACACTTGGAAGAACAGCGCACGAATATGGTAAAATAGTACGAAACGGTGAAGAGTTTTGAAGAAAGGCTTTTATATGTTAGTTTTTTATGTAGTGCTATTAATTTTATGCTTGGTTTATTAAGAAATAAATGGAGGGAAAAAACACTATTGAATTTGAGAAAATAGATAAATTAGAATTGTAGTTTTTGCAAGATTTTGAAACATGTCCGATTAGATTAAGATGCTTGTTAACCTCTTAACTGTTTTATTTTCTCTATTTTATGACAGCTTCTGTTTCGGGAATAGGAAGTCCAACTGATTCTTCTATGAATCCATAGAATGCCTGAGGTGTTTGCAGATTATGTTTAATTTCTGTATTGCTTTATACTCGTAGATTGATTAAATATTGGCTTATAAGTTTGTGAAGCGATAATTAAATGTCTTTGGTTAAGAGATTAAATCCTTCAGAAGCAGATATCTTCCTGCTGGTTTGGCGTAAACGTTTGGAGAGAAGAGTATTAGTTCAAGTGTCATTCTCATCATTTCACCTTCTTTCAATAGGACAAGATTCGTTCTTAAATAAGTCTTATATGATCACAAAACGAAAAATTAATTAAATTTATCTACTGGTTTCATTCTTAAAAAATTGAAAAAAAAAGAATGTTTATTTTTGAAGAGTTTAAATAAACAAATTTCATTTTCGTTGTCACTTTTAACTTTCTCTTATGCGAAAGAGAAAATATTATTATGGTCAAAAAATGTGGTCGAGATTTTGATGAATTTCCACATTTCTGACCTTTCTGAGTCCAAAAAAACACACTTTTGGTGTTATGACTGTCTGTGAGCATGATAACTGAAAACGCTTTGAGCTAGATGGATGAAATTTAGTACATGATCCTTACTCCAAATTTGTAGATTTCTGTCAAACTTTGAACGAGATCCATTTAGAAGAAGTTTGTCAGTCTGGTTGTCTGAATATAATTCAATAATTACAAAACGAAGAAAGCTAGCTGAAGAAAATTTGATGTACAGATTTAACATATAAAGTGTAGATATGTATCAAAATAATAACAAAATAATCTGTCGAAGAGTTTACTATCTGCTGATCTGTACTTTCACAAGTATTAAATGCGATTATTTAAAAAAGCAATGTTTTAAATAAATGAAATTTGGTACTGGATTTTGTGACTACAATTTTAGTTTTGTGTCCGATTTTTGGTTTTAATCGAACTGAAAAAAGGCGTCCCAAAATGTACTTTCGGTTTTCTATTGCTTGTGTATTAATCGCATCCCATAGATTCATCGTGAAAAAAAATTGTTAAAGATCACATTCTAATATACTCTTTTGCAAGTATTGTTTGCAGTGGCATGCAGTTAAGAATACACAAGAGCATCTTTTAGAAAGTATGCGAGACAGTTTAAGAGAGACCACTCCCGCCTGTTTCAAGTACAAAACAGGCACGCGCTAAGGGCATTGCTTTGTAAAACGAATTTACGTAACTAATTATTAAACTGCGACGTTTTTTGTAATATTGTTGAAAATCGAAAAGATGCCTTTTGCAAAAGGGATAACATGAAGAGTCAAAGGGCATTTGCAAAGAAATCGTTTCTGAGATTAAAATAAATAACATATCTAAGAAAAGAAGGGAACTAATGTGGCATTTCATCGGAAAAGATCTGGAAAACAGTGTAATAGACCTTAGCGACCTGAATATAATCGATGATCGTGGGAAGCAAACGTTACCCGAAAATCAATGGGATAAAATGGATTGTCCAATATCTGTCACTCAAACCCGAAACATTTTGATCATATATTTCCTAAATTTCAACGATTCTGCGGTTCAGAAGCTTAACTGAACAGTAAAGACTCCGGAACCTTTCAATCCTCCATTAAAAAGACAGAAAAATGAAAAATACTCGTAGTATGGTTTAACGATGTTACCAAGCAACGGCCCACAAGTCCATTGAACCCGTTCCTAAATCGTGAACGGGTGAAGGGGGGGGGGGTGTGCAGCGAAAGAAGGGGGGAGGCAAGACCCATAGATTTAAAGACGATATTCGGAAGTGTACTCGCGAAAAACATTTCCTTCCGTATCTTTTCGGACTGGCCAACTTCCGGATTCGCTTGAAACAGTGGGTCTCATCTGTGATTGAGGATGAACCTTGGACGGGCGTCGCTCAATATTGTAATTAAATTACTTATCGATCCCGAAGGAATCCGGGACTGTTATGTTTACAGGGTATTTAACTAGTGTCGAACATTTCGGGTGATTCATTGTCAGTTATGGGAGCTCTGTTCTCTCAAGTGATTACATGCGTGTCACAGCTTTATGAGATTAACGTCGTGAAAGGGAGGGGATTTTTATGAAAGCCGCTTGAAGTTGCAGGAGGGGCAAGCTAATTATCTAAGAGATAACACTTTTAATCAGTTTGTTGATATAAAAGAAAGTAAAAAAGGAAGAGAAAGGGGAAAATGCTAGAAGAAGAAGTAATGTTTTTTTAAAAATAGTGTTAAGTTTCCAATGATTTTTTAAAGCTTTTTTAAATGAACTATACGAAGACAATTACGAAAGCAAATCTTTTTGTAAAGGGCGTTGAACTTTCCGCTATATTTTTAAATGTACTATAAAAACGATTATAAGAACTCATTTTTTTTACATTTAACAATGAAATGCTAATGGTAATTCATTAGAATGAATGTCCGGTAAATAATTCTTCAATACCACACAGTTATTACTTCCTTTTATTTAAGCTGTGCTTTGAAAGCAAGTAATTAACAGGAAGTAATTATTTCTTCTTGTTAAATACTTGATAAGTTTTCTTTCTTATATTTTAATTCTTTTTTTTTTCCCTGCCTTCCCATTCCATTTTTTTTCCCCTTTATAAAATCCTCTTAAGTTTAGAGGCGTGTCCTACAGGTTGGGTAATAATGCTAAAAAGATTTCGTCGATTAAAAAATAAACTTAATTTCTAGAGAAACAGATAAAAGCAAATAAAATAATTATTATTTTGTTATGTCATCAATAATTTAAATATATATTCCAAATAATGAATAGTTAGGCATTAGCCTTAGTAATATATATATATAAATCAAGGTTAAAACTGAGTGAGTGAATTTATGAAATCACAATAAGTATTTGTATTGTTTATATGGTTTATCTGTATGGTATTCATATTATCCAATATGAAGCGTTATTGCTGTTTAGGGATTTTCTGTCTGTTCATGCAGTAATGTACAATTCGGCTGTGCTTTGCTGCTTTGTGTGTGTGTGTGTGTGTGTGTGTGTGTGTGTGTGTGTGTGTGTGTGTGTGTGTGTGTGTGTGTGTGTGTGTGTGACAACAAACTATTTTCACAGTTTTAGAACTTTTAATTATCAACTAAGACATTGATTTAAGTAAAAATTTATTTCACAAAGGTGCAGCCATGCTGAAATTAATTTCAGAAATATAAATATTTAGATTCCATAATATTTGTACAAAATATATTAAATTATAAAAAGTTTCGAATAATAAAAGGTTTTACACTGCGTTTTTCTAGTATAATAAAAAAATAAGGAATAATATTTTTATCGAAAATCTAGCAGCATTGTAAAATATTAAGACACAGAGTAATCACGAGAAAGAAATTAACTGAAAGTTAAAAAATATTATAAGTGTGATTAAAATTGCAGTTTATTTAGAATATTTCAATCAGAATCTTAGAATTTTACCGTTTTGTTTTGACAACAATATTTTTGATAAAAATAAAAGTAAAAAGATAAGAATGTTGCAAAAAGAAGAGAATCAAAAAATTTATTTTTTAAACAGAAATATTTCTAAAGTGAATTACAATAATTTATTAATCTAATACAGTATTAAATTTATAGATTACGTTAGAAAAGAATAATTACTGTTTAAAATCTAGAATATTAATAGAAGACACCTGAAATAGTATTTTTTATCAAAAAGATGGAGATCAAAACAAAAATCGTAAAAGGCTGAGGCGTATAAAATAATAATGCCGCATAAAATGGGAAGGCTATAAAGCCACAATGAATATTAGTTAAAAAATCTTGAAGGCTCATTATATAACAATTAAAATACATTCTAAATGAAATTAAGATTCTACTGTACTGAAAGCTTTCTATCTAATGATAGGTATCTTTTTCTGTCATTAGATAGATAAGCTAACTTTTGATAAAAAATTTTTCTTTTTAATGCACTCATAAAAAGGTTTTTCAAACGGTGTTTTTTATATTTATTATTATTATAACTCAACGAGGATAAAACCAAATTTATGGAATTGCTGCCCTCAACTATAAATCACCGTGTTTCTCTGTGTATTAACGGTCATAATTTCGAAAAAGCCGATCATTTCAAATACCTTGGTACAATGATTAATGACAATAATAAACTCAGAGCAAAAATTGACAACAGAATAAAAATGGCTAATAAATGTTTCTTTGGACCGAAAAAAAACAACTAAGATCCAACTGAATCAGTTGAAAACTAAACTAAGAATTTATAAGACTCTTATTATGCCTGTTCTGCTCAATGCAAGTGAAACTTGGACACTCAGTATTCTCTGAACATGTTCGAGAGAGATCCTTAGAACTATCTTTGGCCCAGTATTAGAGAGAGTATGTTGGCGATGAACTAGATTCAATTTTGAATTATACGAACTCTATAGGCAACCACAGATAACACTGGTTATCCGGAGCAATAAGTTAAGATGGTTCAGCCATATCTTTAGAAGCCCTGAAAACAGCGTCCTCAAAATATCCACTTTTAAAAATCCTATGTTTTTTTTTACCTTTTAATTTAGTTATATTAACGTCCCGTTTGAAGCAACACTAGGGCTATTTTGGGACGGACCTCGTAATTTTGAACCTCTGTCAGATGACGAGGACGACACCTGAGCTGGCACCCCCCTCTCCACACCACACTAGCGGGAGGACGTTTGGTCAGGACGGATTTAACGTGCAACAGACCCCCTTACACGACGGTTCTTCGATGGAATCGGGCTCGAACCTGGAACCATCCGGTTCCGAAGCCGAGACCTTACCTCCAGGCCACCGCAGCCCAAAAGTCCTATGGGATCCGGGGCAGAGGAAGACCTCCAACTAGATGGCTGGATGATGTGTGAAGAGGCCTGAGTGTTCTGAGGAAAAAGAACTGGAAGGTAGTTACGGAGGATAGAAAGCGCTGGAAAGTGCGCGTGGTTCAGGCAGCCAAGGTCTGCAAGGGGCTGTTGTGCTCATGAAGAAGAAAAAGAAGAAGTTTATAACTATCTCAAATCAAAGCCTAGTTCGGTAAACGTTGCGAATTCATTTAAAACTCCAAATTAGTGAAATAATGTCAGCATTATATTTAATTATAATAGGAATTTTCCCTTTGTAAGCGGTATAAATTTGTTGTTAGTTGTCTCCTCTCTTTCTACGTTTGGATGTTACTAGAGTGTGCACGCTTTCCTCATTCCCGATTTTAAAAATGAGACTTTCCACTTAACTCTTAAACGTTTTCCTTTATCCATACTTGAGTTTTGAACTAAGTTGTTGCGTTTTTGAGTTAACGCGTTTGCATGCATGCAAAGACTGATCGACAGTCAACTGTTTAATGAATTTGGTTCAAAATTTGCTCAATCTGTTGACTCTATCCGTTAACCAACAATGCAATAGATGCTCAATCCGCTGACGGTTTTGGTTCAAAATTGACACAGATCTACACTTTAGATAATAAAACAGTGTACTACATTTTATACATCTACTTCTTAGTGTTTTTTAGTTATCGTGTTCAATTACACTTGAGCAGACATGCGCATAAATTTCCTGCGAATTATTTCGTTCAAAATTCAACAGATATCTACAAATTTGGTGAAAAAAAAATCAATATCATTTGTGTAGCTCAAAGCGTTTTTTGAGTTATCGTGTTCACACACAGACAGACAGAATCCCAAAAATGTGTTTTTCGGAGTGAGGGATATCGGAAACGTGGAGATTCGTAAAAATCTCTAGGCCGATTTTTTTTTTTAACGATTACACTACTTTCTTTTTTATACGCATATGAGAAAGTGAAAGTCATCACCACTTTTTTGTAAAATTATTTATTATATACTGTTATTATATACTATTATTATACTATATATTATTAATATATCCCATTTGTCTCCTAAACACATCAAATTTAAACGAAAAATAAAGTTTCTAAAGGAGCAAGAGAAATTAGTATTTATTTTCAAGAGACCATTAGAACTGCTATAAACATACAATTCAACAATAACAAAAACATTCTTTCAAATTACAGTCTTTCAAATCACTAAAAAACGGTTTGTATTTCACTACGTTTATTAATTTAACGTATTGCAATGAGTTTCTTTTTTAACAAGAACTCTATTTACACTCAAAACTAAATAGTCCCCCTCTAAAGCCTTTCTCTGCTCATTTCAGATAAACAACCAAACCCCCAATTTTTTAGAAAACTAACGCTATTAATGAGCAAAGTGCATCCCAGAATGTCATTTTAAATCAGCCAAATCCGCAAGCGTAAGTAGATTATGGGGTATTCTTATTCTTATAAAGCAATGAGAGTCTTTTCGAAGAATTCAATCGTTTTGTTCTATGTGGTAGATCGTTCGGATGACAAACAACTTATGTAAATTGCTCCCAATTTACGGTGAGTCAGAAGTCAGTAAGCAAATCTTCATAGCGAATCCAGATCTGATCCAATTGCTTTTAACAAACAATATGTTTCGTTGAAAATACGATAACCTCAATCTCAGGGGTAATCCTCCTGTGGAGTAGATTTGGGAAGATGATGCCATTTTTCCAAGATTTTCGGTTTTTCTTTCATGAAAGAATTCCCCCCCCCCCCAAAAAAAAAACACAAATTGAAGAAAATGTTGAGGGGCGCATCAAATATTTGCACTATTCAAAATCTTTTTCCGCACATTGAAAAATACTATGCATTTTTCACAGTAAAAATTTAATTAATTTCATATAAATAAAAGATTAAATAAACAAGTGATCTGACTATCAATTAAAAAGTTTTAATCCATTCAGTGCTCACAAACATTTTTGATAATATGTTTCTTTCATTACTTGCTCAGAAAACTGCATTTTTTTAAAAGAAAGTTTTTCCTTTAAATACATGAGAAGGAATCAATAAAAATTGCTAAAACTTTGAAAATATTACCTAATTCCTTCGAATTAAAAATTTCCTGAAATTAATTTCCTAGAAATGTTACGTCGATTCTGAGAGAAAGGCATTCCAGATGAAAATATCTAACTTCGAAATCATTGTTTGATTCTCCTTTCGGAATTTTTAGAATTCTTTTAGATGTTTCCCTAAAAAAGGCATTCAAGTAAAAGAGGCAAAAAATGTTTGGCATACTTGATTGCTAAAATTTAAAAAAATATACTTATATTATTGGCATCTTTATTTTTTGTAAAAAGCCCACTTAAATAAAGAGGTTTTCTTTATTAAAAACTGAATTAAAAATTTTCATATATCGAATGGCGTATTTTTTGTTTCCTTTATTAATTCAAATATTTTCTGAAGATTAACCTGTTCCACTCAAGATTCTTATTTCATGTAATTCAACTAAAAACAAGTATAATTTTTTATTTTCATTTTATAAATTTTTTTCTTTTAGTCTATAAGATTAATGAAAAACATTACTTTTAGTCAAGTTTAGTTTAGTTAGATAATGTTGCGCTTTGAAGCAACGCAGTGGCTTTCATATTAGTTATTCGAAACCAAAGCTTGTTTATGAGGATTCCAAATAACGAAGAAAGACAATAATTAAGTCTTAATATTTGAAAATTAATATTCCATGTATTAAAAACTAATATTCTATGCCCAGTGGGGCAAACTACGACCAGCAAATTTTAAAATAATGATATAGAAATGTTAAGCTATAGATATAGAATAAAGCACATTGGCACAATTAATTTTTTTAGTCCCACTCCTAAAAATGTTTCCCGTCCATAATATGAGCAAATTGGAAGTACTTATCCTCACCTTTCTCTTAATCTTTTATTATATCATTTCCTATAACCTACCATTTACAGAGTTTGGATCTAAAAAGATCCAAAATAGCTCTTTTCATTAACATTTGTGAATTAATTGTTTTTTGCGTAATTTTACTATGATTCGGTGATAGCTTCGAAAATTTTAGAGGTTTTTCGTAAATTTCTTGTACGCTTTCACATCATATAAAACAGGTTATGACTTTATAATGTTATGGTTTGACAAAATAGAACTTTAAATGTTCTATTTAATTTCATTCCTTTAAATGTTCTATTTAATTCTCATCTTAATTTCCATGATAATAAATTAACGAATTTTACTTTATAAATAATTATGTTTCATTACAGCTATTATTTATTTTTGAAACTTTAATAAAAATAATTTTTCCATAATGTTTCACTCAGCTTTCCATAGCCCATCAGTAGCTTTAGGCATTCGATTGTTCAGTGCTCTTTTCAATAATCCAAGCGAATAAAATCCATTAGCTCCTTAACTGCCATTTTTTAAAAAAATTTTTGGCCGGATAAGTTATTTATATGTACAAAACGTTTTGTAACATTATAATTATATTCAAATTATGTTTTGTTTAGAAAATATTTGATATTTTTGAAAAAATTAATCGTTATAAAATTATTAATAAATACTTTCAATAAATAAACAGAGGACTGGGTAAGTAACAGATTGTTACTATAACCTCTAAATTACATATTTATGTATGATATTTTATTATGATATAAAAACCAAACTAAAAATATAATGCTTCAAATATGAGAATTCTATTCCGTTCAACTTTTAGACGAATTTCAAATTTGTTCGTTGTTGTAAAAAAAACGAAGCACAGAATACACACATTCTGCTGCACACAGTATTGACTGATATATATAAAATGGAACTAAACTATCAGGCGTACCAAAAATATATTTTTGACACTGAGTTATGTACGTAAAGTTCCAAAATCCTCAAATAGGGATCATGGAAGCTATTGGGTTAATATGTTATCTGATTTAGTAGAAAAATGTGTAAATGACATTGGATTGATACCACTTTCTTGTTTCATTTTTGCAGGAATTTAGTAGTGCATTTAGTTTTAATAGTTACTTACTTTGACTGTTTGGAGTTTTATGGTCTGATGAATCTAAGCAAAAAGAAATATTATGTCTTCTTCGATTATTGGCAATAAATATATTTTGATAATATAAGTTATTATTTTTCATCTCTTCGCATGTTTAGTTTACCTTTACTTGGAAAACCCACAACTACCATAAATACTTTATTAAAATTTTGTTAGATTAATAATATTTGTTAATTTAATAAATTTTGTTAGATTCTTTGAGCTATTTTTTGCGCTATCGCTTAGGTATATCGAAGTTTCATTAAAAGGTTCAATGTTTTCCTACATTTTCGCAGATTCATATTCAGAATTCAGTATTGAACAGTAAATTTAGCCATGTATGCAACAACTTAAAAGCTTTTATTTTATTTATTTCTATTTCTTATAAAACTAAGAGAGAATGAAATGTGAGAGTTGTCAAACAAGAATAATTATAAATTTTTAGTTTAAATTTAAAATTCAAAAGAAGAAGAAATTAATTAAATAAACATAACGTTGTCCTGATATTTAATGTCGTATTTTCATAGATGGTGCTAATTTTGACACAAAATTGCGGCATTGTTGTACTGTAATGGTAATAACATTGTGCACATTAACATTTTTGTACTATATGAAACTTTATCACGATTGGTTTGTCTAAAATTATGTAAAAAAATTATTTTTGACTTTCTTCTCTTAAAATATAATTATTAAACTAGTTTCACTTAATGATGAGTTGATTCATTTTAGTTTATTCATTCTTTGCAAATGTGTTCCGTTTGATAAAATTATAAATTCCATCATTTTGAGTATGGATAATAGCTCTATTTTTAAATCCAAAATATATATTTGTTAATAAATAATAATTAAACGTAAATTAAGGCAGCCAGATAACTTTAACTTTTGGAACTTAGTTAAAACTTAACTAATCGTAGTAAAAATATTTTTAACAATTCAAGTGAACGAAGAATTTTCATCAAAAACTCTAAATGGGGAGAGAATAATTTGAAAAAAAAAATTTAGCTGCTTCCTGAATCGATGTGCAATCGATTTCATTATATAAAAAATTATTGAAAATCATCCATTTTAAGTTAAATTGCATTAAATGATTAAATGAAATATACTTTTAAACTTTGTAGAAATTCTATCCTTTTACTTCCGACTTGCCTAAGCAACTGAAGTAAACTGAATGAGTTTCGCCATAAACGCGCCGAGTCAGGAATTGAGTTTGGGTCCTGAAGGCTATCCTTGACGGCGGTACAAACCCACCAATAGGAGATATGTCTGACCATTGGAGTGGAAATAACTCAATACCCACAACATTACGTTAATAATAATAATAATAATAGTAATGTTGTATATAACAACATATAATATATATGTATATAATACTATTTAATATAATAATAAGTTATACAATTATAAAAAAATATCCACATTTAATTCAAACTAATTCTTTAAATAATAAGTTTGTTAGTAATATATTAAATAGAATGTTGAAATTATTTTATAGGTAATTTTCCTACTTAGGGATGAATGAAAAATTTAGGAATAATATTCAGCTACAGAAAACTTTAGAAGAATAAATATTTTGTTTGTAAGTTGTTATAAAAAATTCTATGTAATTTTCTCTCACATATAGAACATGACAGAATTTAACTTCTTTGTTGAGTAAATTCAATGCAGCATACATCAAACCAAAAAAATCCATTATTTATACATGATGTTTAGTTTAACAATGCAAAATGCGTTTTGAAGATGTAATCAATCGACTGGAAACGAAACGTACAATTTCCCACTCAGAAAATTCTAAACAGAAGATTTTACGAAAAATGAGAATAGTCAGATACAGCTGTGGGAAATATTTCGATCTTTTGATGTAGAGAAACAATTCCTAAATTTTAATCTGAGGCATTTATTTGAAAGGAAAACGAATTTATTTGAGTGAATAATTTATTTGAAATATATATGTAAACATATAAGGTTCGGAAAGTGAACTTACATTTTTTTTGTGTGCATTTTCACTCGTTTAAATTAATTTAGATTTTAATTCGGTTGCTTCTATTATTTTACCATTTTGTAATATTATAGAAGTACTCCTCATATTATTCTACTAAAATAAACAGCTCATTCTTATATTATTATCAGTTTCTAAACATTGTAAAATACAGACATTTCAGGAATACTTCAGGAAAATTCGCAAGTCAAATGAAATCACTCATCATGACGTTAGGGTCATATGATAAAAGTAACTGCACTGGTCAAATAACTTCAAGCTGCATGTCGTCATGCGCTCATATGTTATGATATGTCCTGTTTGCTGCTGCAAGTTTTCAAAATGAAATTAAAACTATAAAGGAATTCCAAAATAAGATCAATGCGGAGTGCATGACCACGTATTTACATCTCTCTGCTGGTTGCTATTTTATGATATTAAAAATTCACCGAATTTTTCCTATTGTATTGTATTATAATTTTCAATGTAAGACCCTTCTTATAGTGAATTATCTTAAATTGGAAACTTTGAGCTCTGAATATTGAGCTTTTAAGTAACATATTTCGTGTTTTCTGGTAAATAACTGTATTTTATTAAATATACCGAATTCATTTCCCCCCTCTAAAAATCACTATAAGGGATATTTTGAGGGGAAACTTGTAATTCATGGCCAAATAATGCAGACTATAAATGCATTGATTCTCGCTCTTCAAACTTCCATACCACACCAACAGGACAAATTTTGTCCTTCAACGCCAGATTTGGCATGCCTCATATCCACTCACAGTAAATTTTTGACGGATTCGCTATTTCCAGATCTGAATTCCGGGTGTTACAGCAGGGCGTTGCAACCTTGAAAAGCAATTAAAACTGCGAACTCTGAAGAGCTTTTTACCAAGAAATCTTTGGGAAATGTGAAGTACGGAAAGATTCAACTTGGTTATTAGGAGAAAAATGTATTAAGTTTTTTTAAAAGGCCGTACTAAGCTTCCTTAAAAAATATTTCCACGGTATATTCTCATTTTAAATTCAAAGGATTTTTTTCATACAATTATCAGTTCAAATTTTGTTTGATGCTTGATATTAAAAATCTTAAATATTCTAATGATACAGTCGGACCATAAAATAACTTTCTCTGTTTTGATGCATTTACTGCTAAAACACATGACCAAAAATAAACGAAATTTCATGTGCAGAATCTCGAAAGCATGGAGAGATGAATTCCGGGAAAAAAATTCCTCGTAAAAAACACACCTCTTGCAAGAAAAATGAATTCACATCAATAAATAGAAACGAAGGACATAGACAGGGGAAATTTCAGCGCTGATGAAACGAAAATACTGAAACCAATCGTGGCAACAAATGCACAGAAAATGGATTATGGAAATTTTCTTTGATTTTCGAATGATGAAAAATACATATGCTGTATAATTTCACAGAAAATATTTTTTTATTGATAAGCTGTATGGTTACATTTTTCATATGCTAATTTTACTTTCATATATAATATATTGCACCGGCAACTTTTTTATGGGGAAAAATTCATATTTTTTGACTCCCACAGTCTACACAAAGAAAGCTATTTTATGATCACCTTGTATGTAAAACAAAATGGTGCATCAAGATAATCAAGAATATTCATTTTCAAGAAGATATCATAAGCAAGAATATTGTCATTCTCCACACAAAGAGTATGATTTGAAAAAAATGCTTTATTAAATATTTCGAGAGTATTTTTTCTGATGATTAATTAATCTAATCAATGGTTGTATACTAAATAATCCTTTCCTAAGTGGCATATTCAACACAAGGACTTGGATTGTGTTTTTGATTGTACAACAAGTTGTTGCAGTCTCTTGAAAAAATTCAGCAGATTCATATTTCTTATTGAAAATACACCTGTAGAGAAATAAAATTCTAATTTGTTCCTTAAGAAGGAAAAAGGAGATATTTACCTTGCTTGTTTTATGCTAAACACCAATATGACTTAAGATAATGAACAATATTGTTCCATATTATACAAAATTGCAAATATTGAACGATACCATGCAATATCTGAGAACATAAAATAAACAGATTTCAGCATTTTCTCTTTTGAAAGCTACATTAGAGAAATTAATTTTTAAACTGCACTTAATGCAGGAGAATTCGGTCAAAGAAAAAATTCAGGTATCCCAAAAGTGTCAAATCTTGGTACCATGAATTTCAGAAGAACTGGGAAAGAATAACGCAAAGGATTAAGGAAAATTAAACAAAAAAAATCTAGGAAAAATGATTTTTTTAAAAAAAATGTGGCTTTTTACTTTGCTTCACCGACAAGCATTTTAATGAAGCTGACATTTGAGTGTTTATGGCAATTTTGTAATGGGAAGTAATTGAATGTGAGATATTTTCCAAATGTGAGATACTCTTGTATCTGTTCCAAATGGAATCGTCACCTACTGCTATTAGTTCCAAATTCTACCGAAGGATTGTCTATGTATCTCATCCATAGAAAACCGATTTTAGTAATAAATATGAAGACATACTTCATATGGAAAAACTGCAATGGTGTCTCATAATAAGAAAATATCACCTGCTAGCCGCCTTTGGCGACCAGTATGTTAGCCCATATTGTTGATTTTTGGACTATTAAATAATTTATGGGATGTATTATTTTTTTAAAAGATTTCACCTTTTTATTAGATACGATTGAAAAACATAAATCCATTTGAATCAATTTACTGCTTTAAAAAGTGTATATATTACGAAATAAAAGTGGAAGTAAAATCTACTAAGGAGTTAATGATTGAAAAAAAAACACGGAATTAAATGTTTGGATGGACGAGTTTGAATTCCACCACAGCGTTTAAAAAATTTGTTACATATAGTGTATAAAATTGAATTAAAAGTATTTTTAAAATTAAGGAGAAAATTCTACGGAAATGAAATTGATATCATTAAAAAAGTAATTTTTTAAATCTTACGATAATCCGGAGACTGTTTTTTTAAGATTATTGTTTTAGAAAATATGAACATCAATTTCCATAGGCACGTCATAACGGTTACCCATCTGGTGCCGATTAAGTCTATTTTTGCACTTAATTAAGCTTCTGTTTGAAGCCTACTTCTCGATTTCTTATATCTTCTTTCCTCTAACGAAATGAACTTTTTTGATGACATATCGAAACATCTTCAGAAAATTTATAATTATATTTTACAACTCCATTAATTAGCTACGTGAAGCGTTGACATTCAATGCAGTAGTAAAAGCGCTCAATAAAATCTGAAATTCATATTATGGTTTGTTTACATTTGATTGTTGTCATTCGACAGTAAATAATAAGAGTGTTTTCTGTGCCACGTACGTTAGTTTTTTATCTATCTATCTATCTCTCTCTATATACATTCTGTCACTATCTACCAGTTATCATTTGTAATGAATATGCATGCAACTGTGAATTATTATACGATGACGGTTAAATTTTATGGATTTATTACATTGGCTGTTCGCCTGTCTTATTTCTATCATTTATTTTTCAAACTTTCCGCGTCATTCTTTTCACTTTTTTTTATGATTCCCATTCCCTTTTTATTATTCCTACATTTTATAAACAGCGAGTTTGGGCATTTTTTATGCACTTTGGTTTTTTACTATACTCTGAACAGGGTTTTAATCCTAACCATCCCGTATATTGCTAACGAATATGTATAATCTTAAAAAAAATGTCATTGTATGAAAAGACATTTTAAGATGAAACGGTTTCGAAATGCATATCTTGAAAAAATTCATATAATACAAAGAAAACATTCGAAAGAATTACGACATTAGAGAATAAAAAGAAAATTAAACATTATAAAAATGTGCTTAAAAGAAATACTTGCTGAATATATCAAATGAAAAATGTATCGCATGAAAATGCAAAAGCAGTCAAATCGATAATAAAAAAGATTCTTTCCTATTTTCAAACCTAAAAGGATATCACCGAATACTGTCCATGTTACATCAAGTCATTCTACTAATCTTCTGAATTTTGTTACACTTGACTAACTATTTTATTGCATGTGAAGGAGGTCACGTCAGATACTAAATGATAAACCTAAAACCCAGTTGAAGCTTTTGACTCTTATTGGTTATTTTCTTCCTCACGCAACATCATCTGTGGAGAATTCTGAACAACACTGATAGATCATTTATCTTGCAAACCACTTAAAAATAACAAATATTTTTTATTTTATTTTTAAAATTAAATTTTTAATTTGAATCTTATATCAAATAGTATATACTCGATATCAACAGACTCAATACACTATATCTGGACTAAACTCATCTGTGTTTTTGATGGCTATTTAGGAAGTGTATGTAAAGGGCAGATGCCATTCTTATTAAAAGAATTATTTTGACATTTTTATATTCCTTTCGTTTGGTGAATGGAGCCCTTTTAAAACTGGAATACGCAACAACAAATTCAGATGCCAATTCCAAATACCTTTAAGGTGGTGGTTTTATAATGTGAAATTTCCAGAATCATTGGCTGAAGAAAAGCGATTTGTTATCTGATATAGTTTAATTGTTACATGGGTATTTTTCAATTTTTTTTCTGTTTATTCTGATTCAGACAGACAATAGATAAGATAATATATTAATTTTCGGTTTAAAAATTCTTTTTTAAATTATTCAAAAAATAGTGAGATGAAGCTTAAAATCAATAATTATTTTTCTTAAAAGAGGGGTAAAATGTACATTTCCAGCATACGATGCATTGCATTTTGCAGATGTATGAACAATATATTTCCAATATATGTCTTTAATGGGTTGACTAACCATATTAAACCACTTAAGAGACAAACTTCTTTCTTTTTTTTTCTTCCTTAATTTTTTGTGTAAGAGATAAAATTTTACTGATTACCTCATAGTCACGAGTAAAAAAAAAATACATCACTGCATAAGTTTATTTAAAATTTATAATTTTATCAGAAGTGTAAAGAATTAAAAGCTTTTTTCAGTGCTGAATGTAAAGGTCCATCACTTTTTCTCTATTTATTTTAAAATCATATAATATAATAATATAATATGTATGTTTTATGACTAGTAATATGAAGTTGCAATTTAAACAAAATGAATTTTAAGAACTACAAATAAAACTCTAATACCTAAGAAAAATTTGAAAGGTAAGATCAAATAAATATATAAAAATGCAATTATTTATCATAATTTTTCTTAAATAAAAATACTAAATATAAAACACACACACAAAAGAAGACAATGATTGTTACTTCTCAGAAAAAAAAAGAATGAAGTTTTGAATTTAACTTCTATTAAAGCCATATTTTTTTATCTTGAAAATCAAAATTACTTAATGATGTTATAATTCTAAAATAGCGATTAGTTTTCACAACGAATGCCCCATAAATTGTAATTGTATAAGCATATAAATTACTCATAAGAAATTATTTTCATCTTACATAGGCATTAAGAAACTGATTTTTAAAATCATTCAGCATAGCTTAAAGGATTTTCTCTTCCTGGCGAAACTTAGTTTTTGCAAATTTTTATTTAACATGACTTGTTTCATGTTTATAAGAATGAAATTTTGGAATCAATTTTATATTTACTTCCTGATGTATTAGAATTTCGAAATTTCGTACACTTACATGTTTTTTAATGACAAAATTGTTTTAAAATTTTCAGAACTTAATTATTGATTAATGAATTAATTATACTTTAATTAAACTTTGACTCTCTTCAACGGCACTACCGGTGATAAATTTGTGAAAAACCATATAAGAAAAAATAAAAAAACCAAAAGTCCATAATATTTATAATAATGACTTACAAACTTAAAATAATTAAATTTGATTAAAAAAATTCTAGTACACTAATAAAAGTATGTTTTCGTAGAAAGCTTTTATTAATTTTAAATCGAATATTTTTACCAAATAATTTTTATTAAATTAAAATTTTAAAACATTCCTTATACATTATTTCCTTAACATTTACTAAGGTATTAGATAGATTGTGGCTCTTCCAAAGAAAATATATAAAAGTTAAAGGATTAGCAAGTTAGATAAGTTACCGACTGTGAAAAACTACCGATAATCTATATTTAAAAATCTATTTCTATATCAAAGAAAGCATGTATCATAAAAATATAAATAGAGTAAAAGAAGTAGTTACTTTCTTTATTTTTCTTGCTTATAAATAAAATGCATTCCAAAGCATCCTAAGAACAAAATCGAAGTTTCAACTCAAATATTTTTACTACCAATGAAAAACTTTGATAAGAAATGATGTTGTAAAAACAATATCAAAATTTGCTTGAAATTCTCCCGCATAAACATCCTTAAGATTGAAAATAGTAGCTAATTAAAATATAGTAAAACAAACGCTTTTGCACTTAAGAAATTAATAATTTGATTGATTCAAAAATCATGTCCTGTTCATTTTGTCAGGAATCTATCGAAATTGCACCCAAAATAAAAGATTTAATGATTGTTTATTCAAGGAATCTAATTACACGCCAAATTTTCGATTTTAACGAATTTGAATTATGAAACTGCGATTCATTCACTCGCCTCGACAGAAAAATAATATGAAAGCATAAACAACATAATTTTAATCAATTGATTAAGAAATTATGTAAAATTTGAGGCAGGCAGGTGCATATCTCTTCTAGATATGGGAATTTTTATATATTTCTCTTTTTTTTCTTAATCAAATTTTCTAATATCAATTACATGCGTTCTTCGGAGAAAATGCACAATCTGTTAATAAATGTATGCATGGTAAAATAATTACTCACTAATATATGAAACAAAAATGTTATGTAATGTTTTGCGTTTGTTAAAAAGTTTTATCCAATTTTATTGAAATTTAAACATAGTAACTTAACCTACTCTGAATTTAAATTCGTTTCATTTATATAATTGCAAAACATATACACTATTTCATAAAATTTCAAAAAAATTTGGGATTACATAGTATTTAGTTTTTTTTAAGCATGTAAGAAACATTTAGAATTCAATAGTAATACGCCACTGACCGTTGAATTAGAAAATCATTACTAAGCTAAAAGAAATTCTTATGCAATAACTAAAATGAAGTATGTATGAAAAAATCAGACCAGAAAATACCAAATATTCTTAAGTGTATGTTCCCCTGGCTTCTAAGGTCAAAGGGAAGTCAACCTTAACTGTTACAGTTACTTTGTATAAGTCCTCATGTACGCCAAATAAGCTGTATCAATCTATCGTTATTCTAACGTTTTCAACCGAAAGAGAATAACAAAACAATAATATGCGATATTGTATGGCATTGAGAGGATAATGTTTTATTTGCAATGCAAAGTTATTACGTAAATCCCATAAAATGTACCTGAAATAAGCTGCGATAGATATATGAAAATAAACCCATTCCAGCAGAGATTTCGGAAACCACAACGGTATACTACCAGAGAAGAAAAAAATAGCAACTATCCGAACAAGGTATGTAAATAAAGAAGATGGAAGTAAAAAGTGCCTTTTGAGAACCTTTTCCGTATTCTGATTTGGAAAACACGGCTAGCTAATATTAAAAGAAAATCTTCGTAATGGCTGCGGAAAAGGGGATTACTTGAAAGTTTTCTGGGTCTTTAGGAGAACAGGGATCAGGGGAAGTTGGTTGGATAATAAAGATAGCTTATTTGCATATTCTTCGAATAAAGAGCAGACTCCACCCATGCTTAACCTATCCAAGCTATCTGCTTATTTTTTTCTGCAAGCATTACCTGGAATCTAGCTCAACCACGATGGATCAGGATTACTTCTCTAGGCTGTATTCACAAAACAGTCGGATTTCTCGAGAGATATATCGAATTGGTTTTGTTTCTTCAATTGAAGATACCAGTGTGTCTCTAAAATTTGCATTGTTATTCTCTCGCACTGTGAGAGATGGAAATCTAATAAGAAATAGGCGCTGATAAGACTTTGCTGAGCTGAATTTGAAACTCCGTGATTAAAACAGTGACCATTAAATTTTTGGTATCAGTTTGTCCTATAAGCAGTATCGATACATGCTGTACTTGTGGGATCTCAAGCACCTTCGAGATGATGTACAATGGAAGCTTGGGGAGTCGGATTCTGTATTAGACGTTATTCACAGCATATAGGATTATTATCGAATCCTTCCCCCAAAACCTGTCCTATTTCTTCAAAATGGAAATTTTGCAAACCAATTTCTTCAAAACGGAATCTATGTTAATATTGTACAGATTGGCCATAGAATAACTTTCCCTATTTTTGAGATATCTATAGTTAAAACTAAAAAAATAAAAAAAAGGAATGAAACCAAAATTTATATAAATACTGTGGAAGGCACCGGGATATGATTTCAGCGAAACAAATTTGCCTAATGGTGCCGATGCAATATTTTGCACATAGAATAAGTTAACACAACAAAAATGTTGCATCTGAGCCAGGGGATCCCATTGCTGATTGATATGATTGTTTTCTATGAGTTTTATGTTGTATATCATTCAATTTTGCATGTTCATTTTTTATCACTCGCATGATAATGAAAATTTTTTATATTTCCTTTTTTGAAAGTACATTCTAGTTATTGGTCTATGTTCAGTTCGAATAAAGCTACAATCTTTATTTTTAAGTCTCTAAATCTCTATTTTCGATTTTTTAAAACAGGATTTTTTATTGGCTTCCAAATTATATATATGGAATTTAGTCTTATTCTTTTCCTTAATTTTATCTATAGATATCTCTTAAAAGGGTATGTGCAGTTTACATTTATGCTGACCCTTATAGAGAGGATAGGAGATAAAAAGATAAGAGGATTGAAAGATCTAAATTGTCATGATTTATTTTATTAATTTTATTGGAAACGTTAGAATAGATATTTCATAAAGTCTAAATTATCATGTTGCAGATTTATTTTCTAAAATTTTTAAATAAAATTTCTAAAATTTAGAAATAAAATTTATTTTCTAAAAGTTTAACTGTATTAAAAAATGTATTAGTTCGTATCTTAGCTTCGGTTCGAAATGTTGGTACCTTTGAATTAACCGCAATGCTTTAACAGTTCTGAAATTGCATATGTTTAATAATCAATAAATTTTATTCAAAGTTTGTTATCGTAATTACCTGAATAATGTGTTCTGTATGCTTTAAGAGCTTCAGTTTTTCTATATAGAGATATTTTTCTAGAAATATTTTTTCTGTTACAAGGAGAAGAAACACTCATAATTTGAGCCAAATATGCAATATTTTTTTTTTAAATTTTGTAATGTGCTTTTCAATAATGCAGTTTAAGCAATTGCATGGTTCTGGCTCAAAAAAAAAAAGTGTACTTGCAGAGATATTTTCATTACAATTAGTGAAAGTATTTCTGCAATAAAACTCACTTTAATTAATATTTACTTTTGTAGATATTTGGAAATTAATGATTATTTTCATTGCAAAACAATATTGACGCTAATATTATGGATCAGTTATTGCTCACTATTATACATTAAGACGCATGAACATTATTTAGAATGAAAACAATACTGTTTTTTGCAAAAAATATCCATTTGTTTAAGTATTTAAATCATCTTATGAATTAAATTTTTTACTTACTCACCATAAAAGGTAGTTACAATTATGAAAGTTATTACTAGTTAACAATTCCAATTCTAACACCATCCAATAAGTTAGAAATGACTAGTTAACAATTTATGAAAGTGCGAAAGTTCTTTTGTTAATAAGATAAAAAAATAGTACATAGTACAAATCAGAGAACCTTTTCATTCTCCTGCAAGAATTACTCTTCAAGTTTAAAGTGCGAGATACGCAGTTCGATTTCAACTGGATGGTGAAAAAATATTAATAACAAAATCTTTTCTCACAAAGTAATAATAAATTTCTTAGGATTTTGTTAAAGTTTTAGCAGAATATGCTAAATAATAAGTTCATTGCATTCAATTGTTAAAAATTATTATGTTAATAAAATAATAATTCATAATTCAAATTAGGAAAGAATCTCATTCCTCTCAAGAAGTGAGACAGACAACCCTATTAGCACAAGATATTGTAACGATATATGCACGATTTTATTCAATATTCTGAATGCTGAACAATATTGTAAAGATATCGAAACAATATTGTAGAGCAAGCATCCTGTGGTATTAAGGAATTTACCATAAAGATTTCAGTCTGACTGCTAAAAAGATGTTTTTTAATGAAATATTATCTTACTTCTATTCCTGCTTATATATATATATATATATATATATAAACAGGAATGCTGTCAAAACTAGGAAATCATAACACAGTCTTGTAAAAATATACATTCCCACAGATTGTATCTCTGAGATTTTCTAATCTCCAGCAGAATATGAGGATAGTGGGTGGCTAACATGATATCTGTTTAGGCCGGTGATTTAAAGGTTTGAAACCCCCTATCCCATTGAAGACCACAAATATTTTACCTCTTGTATAGAGCAGAAGCCTAGATAAAAGCAAAGTAATTTAAGTTTATCCTTGTTATCTGACCACGCTTCAAAATGACGAGGAAGTCTCTGCCAAAATAACTCTCTTCAAAACGAGTCATAAATATAACTAAATTTAACTATCATTGAGTATTGTAACTTAAATTTGGGCCTTGAATCCTGGCACAATCATTACGCCATACATTATAATGCTGTATAATTTAACCACAATCATAGGTACCTTTTCAGTAGGGCATCTTTAAATACTAGATGAATATGCAGATTTATATTCTGTATTATTGAGTTCTTTAATGTAAGAACTGATAAAAATATCCTTTAAATTATGTACCTTTCATGTCTTTATGAATATATATTTACATAAGGTATTCAACTAACTATTTATAATATTGAATAATGATAAAAGATGCCTCCACGAATTCACTACAAATTATAATTAAATGCATCAGCTTTATACAACGATTTTGACGATTAAGAAACTTTAGCTGTTTATAAACTGTCTAATTCAATTAGAGAAAATTGCAAGAATAAGAAATCAAAACAATAGTATAGAAAATAAAAATACGAAATCTTTATCGCTTTGTTGGTTAAAAGATAGAATCATATAATAGGAATATTTTAAATCCGCTTTTAAACGAACTATTAAATATTTTACGCTCCATCATAGAGGTCACTCTCTGATGCAACCTCTGTCTCTTTTAATTAGGCAACCTCATGCCTTTATGAGCTCTAAATATGCATGCGAGTTTCAATGAACTTGTTATAAAAGATAGTCAAGACAAAAAGTTTTCCCACCAGCTAACAATAAATTCCCAAAGAGTTCGTTAAAACTTCCAATTGAAGGTATCATTTCAATACAAGATTTTATCGATTAAGAAAGTTTCGCTCTTACTAAAAATCTGCATAATTCTAATTAGAGACGATAATCGCGCGAGTTCAAATAATTAGAGATCGGAACAGCGTCAGTACAGTCCCCAAAGAAGGTGCAAGAGAGTTTGTTAAAAGGCCAGCTTGAAAAGGGTGGGGCAAAAGCTCTTTAAGTTGAGCGACGATTGGGAACAGAGAATGGAGATTGAATACTTTGTCTGCCGCTTACACTGGCCACTTTAAAAAGAAGTTTTTCCTTTCTGATGAACTGACTTCGCATCGATTTTCATTTAGCGACGACCCGCGCCAAGACTTCTTTTCATTCGCACTTCGCTCCACTGTGAATGGTTAGGGGTAGTTGGACCATTGCTGAGAAGTGATCTGAAGTAAACAGGAAAGCGGAGATTAAGAAAATGCGTAGTACCAGTAACTCTTAAAGATTTAAATTTTCAATATATAGAAAAATGTAGTATCTCCATCGAAATTTTGATTCTGTTCTAAACTCCTTAATTGCTAAAACTCGATTATTTCACTTTTTCAAAAAAATTACATCAATATGTTATCTTGAATTAAATATGAAAGAAAACGCA
Source organism: Argiope bruennichi (assembly GCF_947563725.1). Classification (NCBI taxonomy): domain Eukaryota; kingdom Metazoa; phylum Arthropoda; class Arachnida; order Araneae; family Araneidae; genus Argiope; species Argiope bruennichi. Next base: position 113,012,139 of record NC_079163.1, on the reverse strand, counting down.
GTTTGGAGTTCGTTAATTATAATTAATTAACTTTTGAAAGGAATTAATTTTATTTTTATATAAATTGTAGCTTTAACATTCAGTTTAAAATTCAGGTACAACATTCAAACAAAGTTATAAGTTGGAAATAGACAAAATAAAGAGACAAAGGTAAATATTGAGTTAAATAGTTATATAAAAAATTTCCATATAATAATAATAATAATATACACGTGGCCCATGCCAAGTACAGCACGCCAATTTTGTTTCCTAGTCCATTGTGCATCCTCCAGGAAGAAAAAGGATGTGATGCCCCTTCAACGAGAAATACCAGTACAGTTAGATGTTATGAAATGCGCAGTTATATTTTTAATGTGTTTATGATGTCGCGTGAATTGACTAATTTTAACAATACTAATGGCAGTATTTATTTAAAATAAATTAAATGAGGGAAATCGTTAGCATTTTTTTATTTTTAAAAATATTCACCGTATGATCAGTTTTGTTTCAATCCATTCAAAATCAAAAATCGTATCGGAAGAAAAGAGCAAAAAGAAATGAGTGCGTAAGAAAGAACTCTTCTTTGCTTGCTCTTCTTTTTGCTGCTCATAACTCTTCATAATCATCCAAAAGTAGTAAGTACAATATTCTGAAACGAGCAATATTTTCTATTATTTCTATTTGTTCTTAAACACTAACGATGTAAGTACTATTAAAAATGAAATGGACTAGTTTGATCTCTTGAAAGAGTTTCAGGATCGGAGAAATGCCATTTCAAGACCAGATGCTAACGCAGACTATCCAGGCATACAGGCCTGGTACATGGGTAGTCACTCCAACAAACAGTAATTAGGGCAGATTTAGATATCGTATGTTTGGCATGAATAGTTAGTAACTCCTGTCGCCTAATGATGATAGCAATCACTATATGTTAAGACAGCGAAGGTGATGATGGTGATTCAAAATGATCTCAAGTTATGAAATTAATCATCACATCTAATTACTCAATTTCATCCTTAAGTATTAAAATTAAACAAAATTAGATTAATAACTAAGGAAATATATAAAAGTAAAATCATATTGAAAAGGGATAATCCAGAAAGTGGATCAAATTATCGGTTCACATTTGATCAGTAACCATTTAATGATACTTATTTAATCAGATCGATACTGAATCAAACTCATGGAAATGATCTAAGCGAAACTTTCTCACTTACTCCCTAATAAAGATGTTATTCCCCTTCCCCGCGCATAAATATTGTAAACTTGGGCAAGGCTATGAACGTCACAAATTTTCATTTTCAGTCTATCATATTAGCGTTTTGTGCTTCGTAATATAGTAAAGAAAGTCAAATATGCAGTTTGGAAACCTTTTTCATCAACCGATTGAAAAGAAAATTTGACATAAAACTAACAAAATCACTTATCAAATTTCTTTTATCTTAGTATTTGCGTTTTTCAGTTATCGCATTTACATGCATGGAAATGTACAAACCGACAGATAGTAAATGCGTTGATGGATTTAGTTCAAAATTTTATACAGACCTACATTTTAAATGTTCAAAATTTGCACTACATCTTTTCCACTAGGGTTTTTTTTTAATTTGTAGTTATTATGCAGGTAAACAAGTTTCCTGCGAATAGATTTCATTCAAATTTGATAGAAATCTACAAATTTGGTGGCAAGACTAAACACCAAATTTCAGCCATCCAGCTTGAAGTGTTTTAGAATTATCGTGTTCATAGACAGACAATCAGACAAAATTTCAAAAATTGACAATAGACTTAAAAATTGCTATTGCTCATAGTTGTGAGATGTTAATTATTATACTTTTATTGTCCTTGCATCATCTATGTGCTTGCTCTGCTATAATGTCTGCCTATAGAAACTAGCTAAGTGTTTTATGGTAGAATGGACCTTTAGTTGTGAAAATATAATTTGGTGCATATCATTATTCTTGGTTGCTTTCATTGTTTCCTAGAATATGTCAGAATCTTTTACGACATACAGAATTACTTAATTTTAATTATTTAGAAATTATTATTAAATATATCATGTGGCATTATATTAATTCTATCATATCCAATTTTAAATATTTCATTTCAGTTATTTCAGATATCCCAGAAAATATTTTAAAATCAATCAGACATGTACAATCAGAAAAAATAGATTCATACAGCAAAAAAATTTTAAAGCTAAATTTGAAAGAAAATTTACCTATCGATTATATTTGCAGAATTTTGAGATTTTAAATGATTTATGTTGCTATAACATTTATTTTTACTCTTTTAACTTCAAGAAAACTAGATTTAATGAATTTAAGTTGCAGATTAATTATCAAATCGTTGAAATTATTAATTTATTGATTTTCAGTTAGTTACATCTGCTACTGAATCTCATATATGCATGTGGCAAGTATAAAAACTATTAAGCTTTTAACATCTTTCACTATTGCTCTTTAAAAAAGAATAATTCAATATTACTTCATATTTTTTTTATTTTTATCATTAATGTTATAACTAAATATAGAGCAATTTTCCACAAAAAAATTGACATTAGAGAAATGCCTCGTTGTTTTTTTTTAAAGGTTGTATTTTGTTAGAAGAAGCTGAAAATTGAACATTGAGTTTTGTTGCACACCTAAGTTTTAAATATGAAAATTATCTTTCCTTTATTGGAAATTAAATATATTATTGAAAAGATTTACTCTTTTAAAAGTGAAAAAAGCAAACAAACAAAAAGCATAAACTTAGGCAATTCAGTAACCAAATAGTCATGTGATAGAAAGAATCATCAGATAGAGCTTAATCTGTCGAAGAAGTGACAAAAAAATTGTCTGAATTTGATTGTTAATAACTTACCGAAGTAATCCGAATTCGAGAGAAAGAGAGGGGGGGGGACAGGAGCTAGAGATCCCTAAACTTCTCCTATACCTACGAAGTACGGCATATTTCATAGATTTGACCGAAAATTTTATGTACAACTGCAATTCTGATAATAAAAACACATGCCGAATTTTGCAGATTTATCTCGTTGCATTTTTGAGTAATTGCGTTCAAACGGGCGAACTAACAATGTTCCCATTGATTAATTTTGTACAAAATTGGAAAGAAATCTACATGGCGTTTAAAATGTTTAATAAAGCTCCTCTTCTTTCTTCAAATATTAAGGTTTAATAAATAAATTTATACTTAAAAAATGAGATCAAAATTATGAGTTAATTGCTCAAAATTCTCCAAAAGGGACTGTTAATCTTCTTTATTCAATAATTTAAAAGCTGCCAGTCCTAAGCATGATGTACACTTATTTAAATCATTTGCATCATTGCTTTTGCATAGAACTATCGTTTCTTTCTTTTTGACTTTTCAAATTTTGAAGAATAGGAATAACATTTTTAATCGACAAAAATTCATTCTCGTGCAAAAGTTTAATCAATCGTACATAGTGCACACAATTTGTAGAGGAATAATTGTTACTACAATTTTTTTGAAGAAATAATAATCGGCATAAACCATTTGCTCCCGAAGTCTACAGACAAAATTATAAACCCAAGCTTCCACTTTGCCATTGTTCTTATGGCCCACTTTTAGGGAGGACAAAAAAAATGAAATAACACCCGTACGGCCGATCTAAAATGTTTAAGAAGTGTGAAAGCAGGGCTGTGCATGAAATCAATGAAAAGACAAAAGAAAATTCTTAGGCAAGGCACGAAGCGAGAAAAAGAAATCCCTATGATGTATTACCAGCGAAAAGAGAATACATTTTTCTATGTATGAAAAAAAAGTCTTGAATGGTGAATTAGGAAGAGTCCAACCATCTTATTTTTTACGGGTTTTTTTTTCTTTCCATCTTATCCTGGTGAGCTTTTGGGTATCAGATGACCTTAAAATTGATCGATCGGAAAACGTATTCTATTGTCCCAATGTCGTCCATAGCTGGAATAGCAGTGATAAATGGGTCTTCCTTTCTCTCTTTCGGGAAGACACGAACATGTGGTTCGCCCATCCTTCGATTTCCTAGCAGATCCTATTCGTTCGTGCTTTCCACTTCACCGTAGGTTTCTGTTACGGCCCTTGGAGTCTCTCATTCTCTCAGAATCTATTTTTTCATCAGACTTTATGTTTGTTGGGATACATATTCTCTTCCCTTTCTGAGATAATAGTGAGAAAAGGAATCATAGCAAAATTCCTTTTGTCTGTCCGTTTTTGAGGATTCTCAAGTAAAAGAATGCTTTTAAGCTCAAATAAATGGACTTTTAAAAATATCCTTTTTTATGAGGTAACTGAAAACTAAGCAAGTAAATCTATTTATAACATAAAATGAATGTTTCTCATTTTATTTAGCTTCACTATCTCATATCGCATCCTAATAAACAATCGGCTTATTTTTACTTTCTTTCGTATGACATATAGAGAGAGTATTGAAATTGTCAAAAAAATTCGAAAGGAGATTTTGACGAATCTCCATGTTTCCGACCTCCTTGAATTCGAAGAACACATTTTTGGCATGTCTGTCTGTCTGTGAAGACAATAACTCAAAAATGCTATGGGTTAGATGGTTGGAATTTATTATATGGACTTGAGACCAAATTTGTAGATTTTTGTCCCATATTGAGTGCAATCCATTCAGAAGAAAAAACGTAAAGAGTTAGATAAAATGAATAAAAATTAAATACCAAATTAATAAAATTTGGTATACTGGTTTAGTATCTAAAATGTAGGTTCTTTTCAAAGTTTGAACCAAATCTATCAAAGATGTGACAGTCTGTGAGTCTGCACTTTCGTATGCATGTAAACGCAATGACTTAAATCTGTAAAATTCGATATATGATTTTGTGACTAAAACAGTAGCTTCGTGTCAAAATTTGGTATCAATTGATCGAAAAATAGGCGTCCAAAATACATAGTCGCGCAATATATTCAGTAATAGTGCTGGATTCACGACAAAAATCTATATTTCGTAGCTACTGCTCACCAGTGCCATACAAGATATTCGATGCCTAACTTAAGGCCCATCATTATTTTGCGGTGGGAGGGGAATAAGTCCTTCATTGGAGAGTACGCGGGAAGGTTTTAGAGAAACCCCACCCGCCAGTCTCTGTTGATTTGGTAGACGTAAAAAAATACAATGCAACAAAATTTCTGTGAAATACCGTCAATAGTTAAAAAAATGACACACGATGGCCATAAAATAAATTTCCCTGCCTTCACAGCTAAAACTAATTGACAGAGTTAAATTCATTTTAATATACAGATTGTAGAAGGCAAAGGGAGACAAACTGCGGAAAAAGGTGAAGAAAGTTGCTGATCCAAAAGTCCAAAGTTGCTAATGTAGTATTTTTGTGCACAGAGAAGATCGATTCAAAAAAATGTAGTATGTAGACCAGAGAGCCCTAATGTTAATTAATAAAAGAATATTTTCAGTGAACTGTACACTGTAGTTCATTCATTTCCGTACATGCAGTTTTAATTATTCGAATATTAATACATATTTTGCATAATCCATTTTCCATACTTTCATTGGAATTATTAACCTGTTTTCGATTTCTACAGAGTGAAAATATCTCTTACTTGCTACTTTTTTTGCAGAATTTATTTCTCCATTTCTCCCACAGCGTGTATATGAAATTTGGTTTTATTTAGTTTTACGTATACCCCCAAACAAGGAAAGTTATTTTATAAGCATTATGCATAATATTTTTTTTTACTATGAACGGTATTTTATTGTAATTTTGTGACATTTTTTTATATTCACTAAATCAAATGAAAAAAGCGACGGTGCAGAAAGTTTTCCTTCATCACGATTCAAAATTATGAGATCCAACCCAATATTAGAGCAATTCTGAATAGATTCAAAAAGAAAAACTAATCAAACTAAACTAAACTACTGAATAGCATTTAGATCTGCAAGATGATGTGATAATTATTAAATGATAAAGTGATAATTATTTATGATGGCCAGCGAGCGGATTGTATTTCCTTTTATTATGTAGCATCAGAATTCCTTTCTTAGAAAACTTCTCCGGAGAAACTGGTCCACATATTGCACTGGTTGAGAGTGCAACTGAATACAAATCATACTGAAGTTATTAACTCATTCCACATACGAGTTATACTCAGAAATATCTAAGTGCACATTCGGTGTTTTAATTTCTGGTTACAGTGGCGTAATGCCAGTCTCGGCTACAATTCAGCCCCAGTCAAATCCTTTAGTCCTGTGTACATTAAATCCTCTGGATTCCATTGTCTTTTTGCTGGTCTAATGCCGAAATTTGGAGAGAGAGATGATAGTTCAGTTGTCATCCATGTCGTCTGACCAATACTTAAAATTACGAAGTTTGTTCCAAAATAGCCCTCATGTAGCTTGAAAGCGTTAATCTAATTGAACTGAATAAATGAATGATACTGAAACTCTAGAACCAACAGCCTTCCCCTAAAAGAAATCGGAACCTCCTACGATTGTGCCTTAATTTCTGGATCAGTAATTTTCTATCTAAAGAATCCCCCCCCCGCCCCGAAAGGAAGCGAATCGTGAAATGAGAAGAGCAGACTAAAAAAAAAAAAGGACAAATGGCATCAAAGAAAAAAAAAATATGCAAAAATAATCAACCGTAACAATGCTTTAAAAATCTTAATATGAATATCCCCAATGAAATTAATATATTTCTAGCGTACTTTGTATGTAGACGAAAAAAATATTATATCTACACCTAATAAAAATGAATGCATGCGTGTGTGTGTGTCAGCGCTCCATGAAATTGGCACATATATATTTTGGAGTGTGGGAATGTGTACCTCGGAGCGATTGTTTTGAAAATTTTTATCAAGATTCAAGTTACTTAAAAATTAAGCGAGATTTTTGGGGGTTTCCGCATTAATTCCTGAAAATATTATAGCTCGAAACTAATTTTCGCACTATTTTAAAGTTTTAAAATTGTCTTTTTAGTAATAATTTAATTATTACAAATTTTTCCTGAATTTTGGCAATTCCTTAGGATTGTTTTTTGCCTAATTTTCGACAATGAATTACGTCGTTGCCTTGAAATTCACACCGTTTTCACCATTTCATCAAGTTTTCTGTTGTTTGATTATCCTCCGCTCTTGAAGCACAAGGGAGAAAGATTCTTTTTATTATCTGAGTAGTTTATATAAAAAATAAAAATAACGAAGTGTCACGAAAGACAATAAATGAACAGGGTAATTATTTTTTTATAGCGCTATGTCACGGCATTGGTTAACATTAGATAAGCTCATATATACAATGAACGAAATATATGTAAGACTTTTAAAGTAGAGCGCTTTTAATACGTATGACAATTTGAGGTTTAAAAATAGTTTTTTGGTGAAATCATGGACGTGAAGATATGTCTGAAAGATTTAATTAAAATTTATTACAACCAATAATCCAGACGAACCATCTGGTTGCTAAATGTTTTTAATTTATAATAAATAGATAAATAAAATTTCACATTACATTTTTATTCATATTTTGCATATAGCGACAAATGGCAAAAATAGGATGTAGAATTAAAAAAAAAAATATATCTTGTACTTTTCAAACTTTTGAGAGATGTGTTGTTTACTTCCTGGAAATATGTCCATCCTAGATGGACTACCCATTATTGATGTAAATATTATCCCCATAATGTGCAGTAATTCATACGTATGACAATCGCCACCGTTTTTGCTTTTTTTGTTGATATTGAATAATTTGATAACTTAATATAAGAATTATTGATTTACTACATGATGTTTGTAAAAGTGAAGATTTTTAGTAAAGAATTATTATTGTTACAGCTGAAGCTTAGAATTATTTTTTAATTATTTTTACTGTATTATTTACTCCAGTTTATATCGATTTTTATAACTTTCATTGAAAAATTATTTATTGTGTTAAATAAGTTTAAATAACGGTTTTTAAACTGAAGGGTACTTTTTCTTAAAGTCCACGAAATAACAAATAAAACTTGCAGTAGTAAAAAAGACCAATTAAGGAAATTCAAATATGAAAATACATTATTTTGAAAGAAAAATAAACCTTTGCCTTTATTTCGAAATTAATTATTTATAATTATGAAATTCATAAAAATAAGAGGAATATCTTAAAAATTAGAAAAATCTCATTTTAAAAAACATGAAAGTATTTTATTAAAGGCCATTGTCATTTTGCGATGTAATTAGATAACCTAACACTTCTCCCCTTCCCAAATTTCCACACCGCAATATCGGGTATCTTTTGACGCGCGACAACAGAGTTAGCATAATGCTTTTGGTCCCGATGTCGGATTTACCGCGAAAGCACAGCGGTCCTACTAAAGTCATTGAACAGGGCCCGCGATTAAAATAGGTACTGGAAATTCTGTCTCATGCACAAAATGCTTGATATCTATTGCTTAAATATGAGTCGTGATCCTCAAGTGATGTCACTTAATACAATGTAGGTGTCATGATACATTTTATATATCCGGATTCTTCAACTTTTATATTCAAAAATAATTAGAGAAACTATACTGACAATAAATAATTCGTAAAAATGTATCAAATAACTATTTTAAATCGAATCCCTATTTATCTCAATATCACTAAGTACGTATCTTACTCAGTATCCAATTATGGAGTTACTATAAAATTTTGGGGCACAAAAATGGAGTTGCGATAGGGGAAACAGAAATATTATCTTATCTGTGTCGGTGTTAAACATATTTCACTGATTCTTCTCAATTCACACGGTTGTAAGTATAATTTATATATCGGAAGATATATACAATCCATTCTACTATTTACACTAATCATAAATTTTTAAAAGTCATTTTCATCTATTAAAACCCATTTCCATCCATAAAATTTACAAAGAAGAAAAAAAGAAAGAGAAATTGCTCTATTCCTCTTCATTAATTACAATAAAAAATCATCCACAGAAAGAAATGCATAGATCAAATTTACCCAATAAATAATTTATTTTAACGTAATTCACTTTTCTTGACATTATTAAAATTAATGATTTTTGCATTTCGCATTTACCTTTTTTTTATACTTTTGAAATCAGCTTCTTTTCATCGATTTTAATAAAAGCAGTAGTTAAATTTTGAAAATAATAGTTTTACTGTAATTAAAAGAAAACGCACTCTAATGAGGATGAAAAAGTGTGCACACTCCAGGATTTGAGAAATCGTTGCGCTTACGTGTCGTATTGTTTTCGTTATAGAGGCGTTAATTCCCGAAAAATGAATGGATCACTTTTGCAATATTTAAGCAATATAAAGCTTGCATATTTTCTGTCATTTCGATTTTCGCCTTGCTCCAGAGCAGATGAGATGGATATTTACGACTATTTTTTCGTAACTCGCTTTGAAAGAAAATTCACTGCCGTTCGCAAATGGGTTGATCATATGAAGAGACTCCACGATCGTGTTTTGCTGAAGATCGACATGTTATATCGTTTGCCCGATCTTGTTTTTCCTGAGGCTTCTGCGGGTGAAGAATTGAATTTTACGTATACAGATGTCGTGAAACTTGTGATCGGCGATGGAAGAAACGAGATCAATGCTTGGACTCTCCATTCAGAATCACATATGGATTTCTTCGGGGCTGAAATTTATGGGAATAGACTCCGTGAAACCGTGATCGATTTCGAAAACGCTGCCACTGATTTGTTAAATGCAACAATTGAGTTCGAGACGCTGAACAACAGTAAAAGGGATTTTATGGCTCTCCAGAATGCAGATCCTGAATCAGTTAATCCGGAAAACTGATTCGAAATATATAGCCGAAAATCAAGAACTTTCAAGAATTGTGGGAATTATTATATTTATTTCATGGTATATCTTTATTATTATTTTATTTATCTTTAATATCCTCCGAGATTAGTGTGGTAATTTTCAAGTCAAAGATACGTTAAGCAGGCATCAAGTCGACAAAATTAACGTAAGATTTTTGTTTATGTTTTTCATGTCATAAATATTTTCTTTTTTACGGGTCATTGGGATATGTTATTAATATTATTATCAATTATGTATATTACGTAGAAGTATGTACTAATATCTTGAGTGAATATATTTCGAAGTGATAATATTCAATTAATTTGTCAAAATACTTTTGGAAGACTTGTTTCGATTATAAAATATTATTATTTATAGAATTTTATCATTTTATTATACTTTTTTTAAAAAAATGACTAATTGTTGAAAAAATTATTCTTATATCTTATTAAAAATATAAAATTTATCCATTGTTCCGTTTTTTATATATGTATAAAGAATGAATGCTTAGATTTTGCTTTGTCGTATATATATATATTCCATATAAGCGCTTTTAATTTAAAGCTGTAAAAGTAGTTGTTCATAATTTGTATTATTTTTGCTTTTTACAAATAATTTTAATTTTTTACATGACTGATCGAGATCTGAAAATTTATTCCGTAAGGAACGGAAACAATATTATATATATATATATATATATATATATATATATATATATATATATATATATATATATATATATATATATCATATGAAAAAAAATTATTTAATATTATTTCTCATTTTTGCATTCATAAATTAAAAAGGAATGTCCGCTTTCTTCTAAAATCTGCCTAAGTCATTTTTTTTCAACAGATAGTTTAACAGTTTAAAAGGATCCTAAGCATTTATATTTCTTTAGTTATGAAAGAATACGGCGCTTGTGTGTCCTTTGAAAAATATTTTAAAATTATTTATCATTTTGATCTTTTACGTATGTTATATAAAAATAATGTCAGTTTGTTGCCTTTAAGGAAATCTTTTTTTATAGAAATGCACACAATTAGTTAGCCTTCATATGATTGCATTTTTTAGATAGCATTAAAAAGTATTAATATCACAATACATCAAATTTCTTGCAATATTTGAAATTGTTCTTTGCATTCTGATCTATCTTTGTAAAAAAAGGAAATATTTGGATTCCAGATTCTATATGTGATACGATAAGAGATTTAGTGCTTCCATACGTATACTGGACTACTACAGGTACTATATGTTCCTGTTTTCTATACTATTATCAATATATTATGTTATTATATATACTATATTACTATATTACATATATATTTATATATATATATTATTCTATACTATTATATATATGCATGTATATTTTGTTATAATGGGTCAAATAAAATTCTCTAAATTATTGTCAGAATTAATCAACTCATTTCATAAATAGTTTTTCATAAATTTGTTCCTTCAAAAACGATATTACTAATTTTTAATGAATTTTTTTAAAAAAAATATTTGTTGAAGCAAATCCGTTTTATCTGCATCAAATTTTAACTACCAATATAATACATATATACTTTACTTTAATAATACTTTATATATATATATATATATATATATATATATATATATATATATATATATATATATATATATATATATATATATATATATATATATATATATATATATATATATATATATATATATATATATATATATATATATATATATATATATATATATATATATATATATATATATATATATATATATAAGGAAACGAAGCAATGAAGAAATCAACTTCTTGCGAATTTTTCATTGGAGTATCTCTTATTATGTTAAAAAAAAAATTGAGGTAGAAAGTGCGAATGTGTTTGTTTAAAAGAGTCTAGTTAAAAAAATAGCAGTTAAGATTTTTACGAAGAACTTCCACACAGAAAAGATATATATCAGGTTTTAAGTTGGAAATTTGTTTTCATATTTTGATCCAAGCTGTTTTTAATAATTAACCTGTTAACGTTCAACTCCATTAAAATATAAATTTTCGTAAAGTTTTCTAATTATGTTAAAATAACCGAGAAGTAAAATTGCATTCTTATTTTTTTCTTCTTAAAAAAAATTTTTTTTTTGGTAGAATATCATTTATTTAATGGAAGCCGTTTGATTGATATAGATAAAATATCTTTTAAAATACAGTAAAATATCAAGAATTAAATATTATTTTCGAATTCTTTCCATTACCTTGAAAATTAATTGAAAGGAAAATATGCTTCAAATTCGCAAAATGTTGACTTCAAAATCTGAGCTCACGTATGCCAACTGAAATCTCTATAGGAGTTTCAACTGGCATTAACTTATTAAACAAAGCAAAAAAAAAAAAAAAAAAAAAATCCATTGGTTTAATCACAGAAGTAAAATGTAGTTGACCTAAAAATAAGATGGTGGGTGCTAACGGGTTAAAGAACCATGGTAGTACTTCATTTATTTTTTCATTTAATTATTTTAAAAACGAATTTCGTTAGAATGCTCTTATAAGATCAAATTATAAAAAAAAAATATAAGGAAAATTTATAAGAAAAAAAAATTTGAACCACATCTTACTCGCATTTAAATTTGAAGTTTTTTAATTGAATTAAAAAAAATTCCTATTAATCTTTTAAATGTTATATATATATATATATATATATATATCGTATATTGAGTACTACACTGCATTTAGTATCTTATAAATAAAATTTCAACTCTGTGGATAAAACATTTTTTTAAAAAATACAACATGTTCAGTATACTGTATATTCCGTCACAACAGTTGTAAAAAAGAGTAATATTGCGAGAGAATAAAATTTTACCATCGTATCAAATATTTTGTATTTAATAAATTTTGTTCTTTTAACAAGTCGGTTTTAAATTTAATTTACTAAATTAACATATAAAATTATGAATAATATTTTCTTTTAATATTATTTTCTTAAAAATAAAATAATTTAGAAAATTTACGGTAGAAAGTTCTAAAACAGAAAGCTTATTAGCACACTACATTATTGTGCATCATATGACAGGCAAAAATAATTTTTGATAATCTTTATTGCTTTCATGAATATTGTTTAGTTTTAACTTTATTACTTTTTAATAAAACAATGCTACACAACAAAAAGAAAAAAAATTATATATATATATATATATATATATATATATATATATATATATATATTTAAATTTGCAAAAGTAAAAGGTATAATTTGTAACTTTCAGTTTTTTTTTCCAGTTTAGTGAATATTGTAATTTTCTATTCAATAAATTTAGAAAGTTAAATGAAAGCAATCATACAATGCGAAAAATATATTTAATGTCAAGAAAAGAAATCAAGTAATCACTTCTAAGAGAGTATGCAAAGTACATTGTATAATTTTTTATGAAAATTCTTGAAATAATTTTTAAGTCTTTCTAGTTGCCAGCACACTTTGCATTTCAGATATATGATGTTAGTTTTACCTTTTTACTGAAATAAAATAACATTTTTAAGAATTTGATTAATCAAAACTTGATCATACGGGTTTAAAAAATCGAAAACACAAGAATGCTTTTAAAAATTTTTTAAAAAGACCAATTTCTGTTCATAGGGAAATTTTACATGCATATAATTTATTATTTGAAGTTAAAAAATAAGTTTGAATAGAATAAAAAAAACAAATTTAGCTTGCATTTTTCGGCATTACAGTTGTTTTAAACATGCACTGAGTCGGAATGTTTGGTATAGCTGACATGCATTCTGATGTAAATATTTTTACTGAAAAAAGATGAAACAGTACACGAAACTCATTATATAATGCTTATCAAACAGTAATAAATTATCATACAAGCATTTGAAATGGCGAATGAAAAATTCAATACTAAAATAAAAAATATAACTCCTTTTTGCAAGTAGAATTCATGCCCCCCCCCGAAAAAAAAATGTATTAAATGTTCACTCAAGTATGATCAATAGGATGAATAAGCCCGGAAGAAAAATAGTGAAATTTACAGTAAAGCAGATTTATATTTCTAATATTTTGCTGTTTTTTTAAACAAATTAAATAATTATTTAATTGTCTTTAAACCTTTTTATTTTTATTTATTTATTTATTTTCCTCAAGGCATTGTACTGGATTGTGCATTTTGTTTTTGAGCTTCCCAGATTAAGGTTCAAAAATTTTGGTCGCCCTTGCATATTGTCACAGCTATATCAAAATGTCGTATGATCGTTATTAAATCATCTTATTGATGCAAAGCACTTATATGGGCTTAGCTACATTCCGTCTCAAATTGTTATATGTTGCCACATAAAGCGATAACGCCAACTGCTATATCAAAATTTGTTTTGCTATGTATAGAGTTGACATATGACATTTTGATATAAGAGTAATTATATGCAAGATGCATCGTAGAACACTTTATTCACCGAAATAAATTAAAAGACAGAATAAAAATTATAATTCTTTAATTAAAAATTTTGTGACGATTACTACATCACGATATCTTCCGACAGTGAAACATGGATCAATAATGAACAAAAAGTAATCATTACTGACATAATTACACGTACTGCAATTTAACGATTCTAAAAGCATCATTTTCCTTTTTTTCAATTTCCATTGCAACATTTCAAATCGAATTTGGCTTTCAATTTCCATTGCAACATTTCAAATCGAATTTGGTTTTCAATTTTCTGGAAGCTAATTAACCGATTGTTCTAGGTTTCATTTGAAAGATTTTAATTTAAGTTCAGACGATATTTTTTTCCTCCTTAGCAACTCCTTGAAAGGAAAATAAGTATTGCACAAGTATCCAGAAATTAGCCAGTGAAATAAAAATCGATAATTTGACCTATTTCATTACTCTCTACCTTCTTTTCAAAACTTCTGTCTTAATAATTCATATATTATTTAGATTTTCATTTATGAATTATCTTCATAATTAAAAAATTCAAATAACTCATTTTTTATACTAATTCCTTTTCTCTCTTCTCATTCTTTAGAAAAGTTAAGGCCTTTTCCCAATCCCTCCGTTTTATGCGCTCGTTTATGTATGTTGTAAAAATTTGTTGAGTGCGTAAACAGAGTTTGAAAGAGTTACAGTCGTTTAAATTCAAGAAAACCTTAATCAAAGTTTTTAATTATAATCATTATTGGTAAAAAATTACTTAAAAATCTTCTGAAAATATTTTATTTTAATCCAAACCATGATTATTATTAAACTTTTCGCTCAAAGTGACGAGTATCGCAGAGAAGTGTTCAAAGCAGAATGAGAAAGTTGAAAACGAGATTATAGTTTTTCTTTTTTATTCTTTTGAAATGCAAAAATACCAAGATTTTTAAGTAAATAATAGCTTTTCAGGATTCTCGAAACTAGCTGATATGGAAGTTTTATCAATGAAAGTTACAGTTATTAGATTTTTTAAACCATGGGAAAAGCTAAAAGTTCGTGATTCATAAGTTTAAGTGAAGGGTTTTGTATTTGAAATAAAGATAGAAATGCGGGGGTTTTTTTTTGTTTTTTTTTTGTTTTTTAAATATTAAGCAACTTTTAAAATACCTAATCATGATATATAAATAATAAAAAACTATGAATGCATAGGTATTCAACTGTTCAATTTAAAAAAACTGATATTATTAAATTTCAATCAATAAAGATAACATTAAATTGGATACTAGAATTTTAATATTTTAGTTACGAACACATATAAGTCTTTCTTCTCGAACTACACAACATCAGACGCTTAAAACAACATTTTAACTTACACAGCAGATTAGATAATTTGAACACGATAGTAGATATCTATAGAATACTTTCACCATTTTCTTTTATGGCTTATAAATTTTCTTGTGAGAGCACAGTTACTATTTTCGTTACAGCTTATATTGTGTGCATGGTACTCATTATGTTAGAACCCATGCACATTACACAATTTTATGTAATATAGTTTTGTAAGTCTAAAAGTAATAAGAAGTAAAAATAGTACCATTTAAAAGATTAATAGGAATTTTTTTTAATTCACTTAAAAAACTTTAAATTTAAATGCGAGTAAGATGTGGTTCAAAATTTTTTTCTTATAAATTTTCCTTACATTTTTTTATAATTTGATCTTATGAGAGCATTCTAACGAAATTCGTTTTTAAAATAATTAAATGAAAAAATAAATGAAGTACTACCATGGTTCTTTAACCCGTTAGCACCCACCATCTTATTTTTAGGTCAACTACATTTTACTTCTGTGATTAAACCAATGGATTTTTTTTTTTTTTTTTTTTTTTTTTTTGCTTTGCTTAATAAGTTAATGCCAGTTGAAACTCCTATAGAGATTTCAGTTGGCATACGTGAGCTCAGATTTTGAAGTCAACATTTTGCGAATTTGAAGAATATTTTCCTTTCAATTAATTTTCAAGGTAATGGAAAGAATTCGAAAATAATATTTAATTCCTGATATTTTACTGTATTTTAAAAGATGTTTTATATATATCAATCAAACGGCTTCCATTAAATAAATGACATTCTACAAAAAAAAAAAAAAAAAAAAAAAAATAAGAAGAAAAAAATAAGAATGCAATTTTACTTCTCAGTTATTTTAACATAATTAGAAAACTTTACGAAAATTTATATTTTAATGGAGTTGGACGTTAACGGGTTAATTATTAAAAACAGCTTGGATCAAAATATAAAAAAAATTTTCCCACTTAAAATCTGATATATATCTTTTCCTTGTGGAAGTTCTTCGTAAAAATCTTAACTGCTATTTTTTTAATTAGACTCATTTAAACCTACACATTCGCACTTTCTACCTCAATTTTTTTTTAACATAATAAGAGATGCTCCAACGAAAAATTCGCAAGAAGTTGATTTCTTCATTGCTTCGTTTCCTTATATATATATATATATATATATATATATATATATATATTCGTTTTATATTGGTAGTTAAAATTTGATGCAGATAAAACGAATATTCTTCACCAAATATTTTTTTAAAAAAATTCATTAAAAATTAGCGATATCGTTTTTGAAGGAACACCTTTTATTCCAGCCAACAACTATTTATGAAGTGAGTTGATTGATTCTGACAATAATTTAAGGAATTTTATTTGACCCATTATAAGAAAATATGCATGCATATATATAATAGTATAGAACAATATATATATATACATATATAGTATATATAATAACATAATATATTGATAATAGTATAGAAAACAGGAACATATAGTACCTGTAGTAGTACCAGTATACGTATGGAAGCACTAAATCTCTTATCGTATCACATATAGAATCTGGAATCCAAATATTTCCTTTTTTTACAAAGATAGATCAGAATGCAAAGAACAATTCAAATATTGCAAGAAATTTGATGTATTGTGATATTAATACTTTTTTATGCTATCTAAAAAATGCAATCATATGAAGGCTAACTAATTGTGTGCATTTCTATAAAAAAAGATTTCCTTAAAGGCAACAAACTGACATTATTTTTATATAACATACGTAAAAGATCAAAATGATAAATAATTTTAAAATATTTTTCAAAGGACACACAAGCGCCGTATTCTTTCATAACTAAAGAAATATAAATGCTTAGGATCCTTTTAAACTGTTAAACTATCTGTTGAAAAAAAATGACTTAGGCAGATTTTAGAAGAAAGCGGACATTCCTTTTTAATTTATGAATGCAAAAATGAGAAATAATATTAAATAATTTTTTTTCATATGATATATATATATATATATATATATATATATATATATATATATATATATATATATATATATATATATATATATAATATTGTTTCCGTTCCTTACGGAATAAATTTTCAGATCTCGATCAGTCATGTAAAAAATTAAAATTATTTGTAAAAAGCAAAAATAATACAAATTATGAACAACTACTTTTACAGCTTTAAATTAAAAGCGCTTATATGGAATATATATATATACGACAAAGCAAAATCTAAGCATTCATTCTTTATACATATATAAAAAACGGAACAATGGATAAATTTTATATTTTTAATAAGATATAAGAATAATTTTTTCAACAATTAGTCATTTTTTTAAAAAAAGTATAATAAAATGATAAAATTCTATAAATAATAATATTTTATAATCGAAACAAGTCTTCCAAAAGTATTTTGACAAATTAATTGAATATTATCACTTCGAAATATATTCACTCAAGATATTAGTACATACTTCTACGTAATATACATAATTGATAATAATATTAATAACATATCCCAATGACCCGTAAAAAAGAAAATATTTATGACATGAAAAACATAAACAAAAATCTTACGTTAATTTTGTCGACTTGATGCCTGCTTAACGTATCTTTGACTTGAAAATTACCACACTAATCTCGGAGGATATTAAAGATAAATAAAATAATAATAAAGATATACCATGAAATAAATATAATAATTCCCACAATTCTTGAAAGTTCTTGATTTTCGGCTATATATTTCGAATCAGTTTTCCGGATTAACTGATTCAGGATCTGCATTCTGGAGAGCCATAAAATCCCTTTTACTGTTGTTCAGCGTCTCGAACTCAATTGTTGCATTTAACAAATCAGTGGCAGCGTTTTCGAAATCGATCACGGTTTCACGGAGTCTATTCCCATAAATTTCAGCCCCGAAGAAATCCATATGTGATTCTGAATGGAGAGTCCAAGCATTGATCTCGTTTCTTCCATCGCCGATCACAAGTTTCACGACATCTGTATACGTAAAATTCAATTCTTCACCCGCAGAAGCCTCAGGAAAAACAAGATCGGGCAAACGATATAACATGTCGATCTTCAGCAAAACACGATCGTGGAGTCTCTTCATATGATCAACCCATTTGCGAACGGCAGTGAATTTTCTTTCAAAGCGAGTTACGAAAAAATAGTCGTAAATATCCATCTCATCTGCTCTGGAGCAAGGCGAAAATCGAAATGACAGAAAATATGCAAGCTTTATATTGCTTAAATATTGCAAAAGTGATCCATTCATTTTTCGGGAATTAACGCCTCTATAACGAAAACAATACGACACGTAAGCGCAACGATTTCTCAAATCCTGGAGTGTGCACACTTTTTCATCCTCATTAGAGTGCGTTTTCTTTTAATTACAGTAAAACTATTATTTTCAAAATTTAACTACTGCTTTTATTAAAATCGATGAAAAGAAGCTGATTTCAAAAGTATAAAAAAAAGGTAAATGCGAAATGCAAAAATCATTAATTTTAATAATGTCAAGAAAAGTGAATTACGTTAAAATAAATTATTTATTGGGTAAATTTGATCTATGCATTTCTTTCTGTGGATGATTTTTTATTGTAATTAATGAAGAGGAATAGAGCAATTTCTCTTTCTTTTTTTCTTCTTTGTAAATTTTATGGATGGAAATGGGTTTTAATAGATGAAAATGACTTTTAAAAATTTATGATTAGTGTAAATAGTAGAATGGATTGTATATATCTTCCTATATATAAATTATACTTACAACTGTGAGAATTGAGAAGAATCAGTGAAATATGTTTAACACCGAAACAGATAAGATAATATTTCTGTTTCCCCTATCGCAACTCCATTTTTGTGCCCCAAAATTTTATAGTAACTCCATAATTGGATACTGAGTAAGATACGTACTCAGTAATACTGAGAAAAGTAGGGATTCGATTTAAAATAGTTATTTGATACATTTTTACGAATTATTTAATGGTAATAGAGTTTCTCTAATTATTTTTGAATATAAAAGGTGAAGAATCCAGATCTATAAAATGTATCATGACACCAACATTGTATTAAGTGACATCACTTGTGGATCATGACTCATATTTAAGCAATAGATATCAAGCATTTTGTGCATGAGACAGAATTTCCAGTACCCATTATATTCGAGGGCCCTGTTCAATGACTTTAGTAGGACCTCTGTGCTTTCGCGGTAAATCCGACATCGGGACCAAAAGCATTATGCTAACTTTGTTGTCGTGCGTCAAAGGATACCCGATATTGTGGTGTGGAAATTTGGGAAGGGGAGAAGTGTCAGGTTATCTAATTACATCGCAAAATGACAATGGCCTTTAATAAAATACTTTCATGTTTTTTAAACTGACATTTTTCTAATTTTTAAGGTATTCCTCTGATTTTTATGAATTTCATAATTATAAATAATTAATATCGAAATAAAGGCAAAGGTTTATTTTTCTTTCAAAATAATGTATTCTTCATATTTTAATTTCATTAATTGGGCTTTTTTGCTACTGCAAGTTTCATTTGTCATTTCGTGGACTTTAAGAAAAAGTACCCTTCAGTTTAAAAACCGTTATTTAAACTTATTTAACTCCATAAATAATTTTTCAATGAAAGTTATAAAAATCGATATAAACTGGAGTAAATAATACAGTAAAAATAATTAAAAAATAATTCTAAGCTTCAGCTGTAACAATAATAATTCTTTACTATAAATCTTCACTTTTACAAATATAATGTAGTAAATCAATAATTCTTATATTAAGTTATCAAATTATTCAATATCAACAAAAAAAGCAAAAACGGTGGCGATTGTCATACGTATGAATTACTGCACATTATGGGGATAATATTTACATCAATAATGGGTAGTCCATCTAGGATGGACATATTTCCAGGAAGTAAACAACACATCTCTCAAAAGTTTGAAAAGTACAAGATATTTTTTTTTTTAATTCTACATCCTATTTTTGCCATTTGTCGCTATATGCAAAATATGAATAAAAATTTAATGTGAAATTTTATTTATCTATTTATTATAAATTAAAAACATTTAGCAACCAGATGGTTCGTCTGGATTATTGGTTGTAATAAATTTTAATTAAATCTTTCAGACATATCTTCACGTCCATGATTTCACCAAAAAACTATTTTTAAACCTCAAATTGTCATACCTATTAAAAGCGCTCTACTTTAAAATTCTTACACATATTTTGTTCATTGTATATATGAGCCTATCTAATGTTAACCAGTCCCATGACATTATAGCGCTATAAAAAAATAATTACCTTGTTTATTTATTGTCTTTCGTGACACTTCGTTATTTTTATTTTTTATATAAACTACTCAGATAATAAAAAGAATCTTTCTCCCTTGTGCTTCAAGAGCGGAGGATAATCAAACAACAGAAAACTTGATGAAATGGTGAAAACGGTGTGAATTTCAAGGCAACGACGTAATTCATTGTCGAAAATTAGGCAAAAAACAATCCTAAGGAATTGCCAAAATTCAGGAAAAATTTGTAATAATTAAATTATTACTAAAAAGACAATTTTAAAACTTTAAAATAGTGCGAAAATTAGTTTCGAGCTATAATATTTTCAGGAATTAATGCGGAAACCCCCAAAAATCTCGCTTAATTTTTAAGTAACTTGAATCTTGATAAAAATTTTCAAAACAATCGCTCCGAGGTACACATTCCCACACTCCAAAATATATATGTGCCAATTTCATGGAGCGCTGACACACACACACGCATGCATTCATTTTTATTAGGTGTAGATATAATATTTTTTTCGTCTACATACAAAGTACGCAAGAAATATATTAATTTCATTGGGGATATTCATATTAAGATTTTTAAAGCATTGTTACGGTTGATTATTTTTGCATATTTTTTTTTCTTTGATGCCATTTGTCCTTTTTTTTTTTTAGTCTGCTCTTCTCATTTCACGATTCGCTTTCTTTCGGGGCGGGGGGGGGATTCTTTAGATAGAAAATTACTGATCCAGAAATTAAGGCACAATCGTAGGAGGTTCCGATTTCTTTTAGGGGAAGGCTGTTGGTTCTAGAGTTTCAGTATCATTCATTTATTCAGTTCAATTAGATTAACGCTTTCAAGCTACATGAGGGCTATTTTGGAACAAACTTCGTAATTTTAAGTATTGGTCAGACGACATGGATGACAACTGAACTAACGTCTCTCTCTCCAAATTTCGGCATTAGACCAGCAAAAAGACAATGGAATCCAGAGGATTTAATGTACACAGGACCAAAGGATTTGACTGGGGCTGAATTGTAGCCGAGAGTTTCATTACGCCCCTGCGACCAGAAATTAAAACACCGAATGTGCACTTAGATATTTCTGAGTATAACTCGTATGTGGAATATATATATATATATATTTCTTAAATTGCTTAAATATCTCATAATTTCTTCTGAAGGGTCAGTTAAACGTTCAGCATGCAGCCGAAGCAATATTCAGAGATCTAAAAAATAACGACTCTTTTTGCCAAGTGGATGCGCATGAGCGAGATAGCGAACGCACAGCATCCGCGGCAAATATTGAAAACGAAACTTATATGGAAATCTCTCGTATATGCAATATAAAATTAGGACTGAGAAATCCTTTTCACTACACTTTTTAAAATTATCCATTTTTAATTACCTCTTTCATGATTAGACTATTTAATATTTGATGCTTATTTATAAGAATATCATACTAAAAAATGGAAACGAAATATTAAATTCATCTGGACAATTTCGGACATTAAATTTAAATTCATTACAAATACGGGACAAATAAGAGAAATTCAGGATTATCCCGTTGGTACCAGAACACATAACTTTACCTTGGATTCCTTTCTTTTTTCTTTTTTTAATTTCTATTGGAGGTGTATCTTTATTTTTTAATGTGATTTAACCATTTATTTCTTTGGAGTGAATGTGAAGTAATTGTGTGATGTGGCGAAGTAGAAATGAGTGGGATGTAGACTGTGATACAAAAGTAAAATTTACCAAATTAGAGTAGTAATAAATACTATATTTACCATTTATTATATAAAACATTTTTTGTAACCTCGAAATAGCATTTAAACAAATTTTAAAGAAAGTGTGATATTTTAGTAAACGATCTTCATTCGTATTAGAGAGTGTAAGAAATATTCATTTTCGATCATCGGCTGGTTTCCCGCTTTCCTTTCCTCTCCGTCTACATTTAAGTTTTGCTTCTCCCCCATCAAATTGATTGCTAATAATATATCTTGAAACAAATAGTTCAACTTTACTTCGTAAAGTTAATTTTTTAAAAAATAAAAATAAATTAATGTAAAATAACTGTGACATTTTTTAAAAATATAAATATAATAATTTATTATTTTAAATATTATCATTTTAAAATACGAATATAATTATTTCATCTTACTTATTTTATGTAAAAAACAATATTAAAAATATTTTCACTATGGCATTTAACTAACAAATTTTATATAATGAATAATAAAAAGAAATTCAACAATCTTCTGACAATTGTGCATCCTAACAACGCTGTTTCACTTTTCACGGTAAAAGAAACTATTTTTCATAAAATATAAATAAAACACTCATTAAAAAACTAAAAATAATTCAAATTAATAAGTAACCATAAATAAAACTAACGATAAAGGACTAAAATCCTTATAACTAGCAAATGTCTATAAATAAATAATAAAAAAAAAAACAATAAATACAAAAAACAAAATGTGTGTGATAAAAAATGGAAAACAATTTTCATAACCAAAGCCTTGAGCTAAAATAAATAGTGAATTTAATTATAGAAATGTGAGGTGCTGTTGAAAATACTCAAAATATTTGTTTATCAAAAAGATTGTTTTATCACATTAATAATAAGTTTGATCCTTATGATATTTATTACGGAATTATCTTTCTTATTATATTTTTTTCAGTTCATGATGTCTTTGATTTTCCATATTTTTGATAAAAAAAATTATTTTAAACTATTAATACCCTAATAAAAGCGTGAGGGTTTTTTCGTCCTTTTTATAAAATTTTTATTAGTTATTATCATCGATTTTTTTAAATATTCACAATTCATTATTATAATTATTATGTAAGTCTGTCTGCAATTTTTCTCAAAACCATAATCTGATCGTGTTGTCCAGTATGAAATTAGAATATTATTAAAATCAACCGATAAATTGAAATTTTCCTGAAAATATTAAAATATTGTATAATCACCGAGTACACAAAACTGTAAAAAATTTCAGAACTCTAAATATATCAGAATGATAGGGAAAATTTTATTACAAAATTTTATCTTTACAAACATGGAAGATGTGAAATGCATTAAAACATAACTGAGACAACCCTACTACCGAATCTAATAAGCAAAAAAATATTATAGAGGAGTTGGATGTTAAAGAATAATTATGATAGAGTTCTATGTAAGTATTTTGCATCAATAAAATTTTTCAATAAATTTACCATACACTTTTTGCTATAACGGGGACAATATATATTAGTGTCATTATTTCATTGTATATAATGAGAAAAATGATGCTATATGTCGAGCTCGATTTCATCTTTCTTAGTCATGAGTGTTATATTGAAATTTGAAATATGTCTAGGCAATATTCCTTATGCTTGAAGAATGCAGTTTGCATTTCATTTGAAGTACAATATACTTACTACTTTTGAATATCACTGACTTCTAATGTCATTTGGACAACAACAACAACAACTTCCGAATTCTTGAATGATTCGTGAAAATTACTCGAAGAAAGAGGTAGTTGAAATAAATTTTCTTTCAGATTCAACAGATGGCAGCACAAGCTATTGTATTAATATTGTACCCCCCCCACATCCCTATACAGCAAAATTTGAATTATGGTTATGTTTAATGCCATTTGCAAATTTTGAGGATTGAAGAGCTGATTGAAGTTCCTTATAACAAATCTTATCTGTAGTTCTGCAATAGCTGAGTTAAAGATATATTCTCTTTAAACTTGAAATATTTAATAGTGAAAGGCGAAATAACAAAGTAATATTATTTTATAAATTTCTTTAATATAAATAACAAGGGTAGGGTATCTAGAAATTTTATATGTTTCGGAAAAAAATTCATCCCAAGTGGAAGTATTATTAATTATTCTTCCACTTTGATTTGGGAAGTAAGTAAAAATTTATTCGTTTTAAATCTAAATTATTTGGATATGTTGGAAAAAGTAATTCAAAAATTAAGGATTGATCCCGGTTTGTTAATTGTGCATTAGAAAACTATACAATTCTAAACTCAGCTGAAGGCTTTATACACAGACAATTTTTGTTGTTGTAGTCCAGTCAAATTGGCATGCAAATTATCAAATTGTGAAAAAAAAATCATAAGAGCAATTTTATCGATTTAAGTTAGTTGGCTATCCAAATCAGGGCTCTAAATTTGCATCCTGATTATTTGTCAAATAAAAGGCGAAGAAGTGTGAGGTAGAAATTGGAACACGGGGTTTTTCCATTTGAATAAGTAATTATTAATCCAAGTGGAGAAGTTTTCATGAAAAACAAAATTTTAGTTATTAAAAAGGCCTATAGAATGCACCGTTGGACGTTTTGATATCTTAATTAGCAAGGAGTAAAATTATATAATTTTATTTCCCTTTAGAAAACGATGAATGTTTATGTAACTTTGAAAAAATAGTTTCGGGTTTTTTTTTTCCTTCCTTCTTCTTCTTCTTCTTCTTTTTTTTTTTCCCCTTCCTTTCCTTTTTTTTTTTTTTTCATATATATATGTAATGATATTTTAACTCTAATTTCAATTTAATTCATTTTCAAGATTTTATCTTAATTTAGCCCATAGTGACTTCATTCTAAAATATTCTCTTATTTCGTGATCCAATTCCACTGTCTCTACTTAATTAATTCAAGAGAAGCTTTGTTAAATTGTTGAATCAGCTAAAATCTAACTTTCCCACACTACGCATGAAGAGATAGCATGCCGCTGATCAAGCAAATTCTTTTTTAAAATCTCCCTGTGTTTCCCCTACCTTCTCCGCGCATATAACGAAAATCCCTATCGAAATCTCGTAATATATTAGCACTGTAAAGAAGTATTTTCCCTATCAAAACCATAGGTTATATAAGATCAGGGATAAAATGTCCAAGAGCTCTTCCCTAATTCCGTTCTGTGTCGTTCTGTGTGCTCATCGCTTGTACATATGCTTGCTTCTTCAAAATGAAATAAAACGACGTGACAAAATTAAAAGTATCTTCATTGTCTTCAAACTGCATCATGCTTCACAACAAATAATATTACATATATATATATATATATATATATATATATATATATATATATATATATATATATATATATATATATATATATATAAGCCCATTTTTTGTTATTGCATTTAACATTTTAAAATGTTCTTGATGAGCAGGAGGTCTATATGGTAATAAACCCATCATGTCTTTGCATTTTTCAGATGTAATAGATCACTTTTTTTTTCATACATAAAAGATAATCTTATATTTTTGAAATTACTTGATCTTCCTCGTTGTGGTGGCAAATCGATAATTTTAAATTCAGCATCTCGTTCTATCGAAGTTTTGTAGATCATTTTGTATAGTGCATCCCTTGTAAATCTGATCCAGCATATAGTTAAACAATTCACGGTTTCTCCATCGGTAATTTTATTTCTTTTTAAACCCACTTTCTCCAGAGATTGGGTTGTAAATAAAATTCCGCGTTTCATTTCATGTATTAAACATTTATTACGTTTTCGACAATTTCGTATTACTTTATAGTAATCCTGGGGAATATACAAGGAACTGGTTTTCCAGATTGCCAGTCCTACCATTCCAAAATCACGATCGTTCGGTAAAATTGAATGTTCTGACAACAAAAATTTGTGATCAATGATATTTATTTCATTGTCACTAGACTGAAAAATTGGTGTCGGAAGTAAACATATTATTATCGAAACACAAAATTAAGATATACTTTTTATTATTTATGAAATACTGTAAAACCACTGATTTTCATTATCAAAGATAGATAGATAGAAACACCTTAGATTTCAGATATGATATCAAACGACATTTGCTTCACCATATAGCAACCGGAGCTAAATTTTGTCGTAATATATTCGGTCAAAAATAATTTCAATCTAAGATGGACTTGCACCACTTTCAAAATAAACAGATTTTCAATACTGTTAAGAGCTAAAACTTCTATCTCCAAAATACTAGAATCTGATTTATTTTTACTTTAAATTGTTTACGCCCAAAAAGATCATAACAAGTTTTATCTATAACTACCATTATCTCCATTTTTTTTAAAAACGGACTTGCCACACTTTCAAAATAAACGGCTCAATACTTAAGCGAAACTTTCATCACTCCGCTTAACTACGTGTCACACCGAAAGGAATAACTGGTAAAAATTGCAGACAGATATCTGCATTATTTTTTTGGAAAATTCGACTTTATCAGAAAAAAATAGGGCCCTCGAAAATTGTCCTTAAGTACTCGTTATTGCCTTTGCTGCTTCAGTTTTTAATTAGTTCTTGTTTGTTTTTTTGCTTTGTTTTTTCCCTTTTTTTTTTTTAATCTTCATTTTTATCTGTTTTTATCTATGTATGTAGTTGTTTCTACATACTTCTGTAAGCGTGCTGTACTGTGACTTCTGTAAGCGTGCTGTGGTGCACATGGATTGCCTTATTAATAAAAAAAACAAAAAAGTATTTTTCTATAGTCAGAATGCACGAATTGAAAAAAAATTTTTTTTATTCACAGAGTCAGTTCTACGATTTCAAATGGTGTCGTATAGGTTTATTTTTTTTTAATACTTAAAAACATTTTTCTAGCCCCTTCTCCTTTTTTTTTTTTTTTTTTTTTTTTTTTTTTGACAAATAAGGTTTTTACAAAAAACAATGCCGGTATTAATTTAAAATTTTTACCATATATTTCTTTCTTTCTATATAATAAGTAGTTTCTATAAGTGTATTCAACATAATAAGTGGAGGAATTCCGAAAATTTCACCCAAATTGAAAAAAGAGAGTGCTATTCTAAGATCTCATATGGTGCCATAATGGTTGATTTTTTTAATAAAAGTGGTGAAACTTAAATTTGATTTAAAAAAAAAAGTCTTACCATGTTGCGATTGATTCCTGAAAAACATTCAAAGGTTGTGTTCGAGAATATTGCAATCATCTGAAAATGAATGCAGGCTTAAGAATTAACGTAAAATATTAACTTCAAAATTAATTTTCACTACTTTTTTTATTATTATTAATATTATTGAAAATCAACCATTATTATACTAATTGAAATCGTAGAATTATACTCTTAGAATAGGAATTTTTTTCGGTTCGCGAATTGTGCCTGATAGAAAAGTATTTAAAAACATTTTTTCTAGCTTTTTTTTTAATTAAAAAAAAAGGATTTTTCAAAAAATAATACTGATATCAATCTGAAATTTTTACCATAATTTACTTCTATATAATAAGTAACTAAGTGGAATTTCAAAAATTTCACTCCGTTAAAAAAAAAAAAAATGAAACTTATTTTTACAAATCTGCACTTTTCATAAATTTACTTTTACCCTTATTAAGTTGTCAAAACGTTTGGCATCTCATTTTATAGGCCTTTTGAGGGCTAAATCTTTTCAATTTAAACTTAAGGTTAATATTTTTTTTTTATTTAAACTCGTAAAACAAGTGTCTCAACTTCCGCTTTCTCACAAGCTCTTATCCAGCAATAGATCCAGATGTAAATTTAAAGGGTTTTTTTGCATTAACTAACTAAACAACTTAAATCAATAAAATTTCTGTTATGCATTTTTTCATGTCAAAGTTAAAATTTGATTGAACCATTGTATTACACTTCGCATTTAATCAAAATTTATGATTCTAAATAAAAGCAAAAATTATGGAGTTACAAGTAAAATATAAAATCAATGCATGAAACGCATTCCTTATGTTCTTAATTAATTAACTGCAAAAAATCTGTGCATTGTAATTGTTATATCAAAATATCGTATGTGAATTCTTGAAAAATTAATCATTATTATTAGTTAATAATTTCCTTACTTACAGATAAAAGCAATTAATTTTTACGATATATTTATAAGAAGATAATAATATTTAAACAATTATAACTTTGACAATTGTTATTTTACAAGACTTGTCATGTGAAGCATAAGATGAACCAGTTAAATGAATAATTAATATTCCAATAAATTTTAAATAAGTAATGAATTATGCTTACACACTTTGAAGTCCTCATTTTTTATAAACTGATGAGTTTTTTTTAAATATCTTTCAATTGGCAGATAGGCTAGTAGTATTTCTGAACAGATCTGCCTGTATCCCTCCCCCTCTCAACCCAGAGGCCGTAGGAGTTGAAAATCCTAGATGGTATTATTTCGAGGTGCATCAACTGCGTTTAATGACAGGATACATCTACTTCACATAAAACCAATCTAGTTTCCGTGTATACTTCAGCTTTTTTAAATCTCATCTTACGAAGAGATTTGTTTATGCACTAGCAGAACAAGTAAAAATAAAACCATAAAATTTTCATATCTGTTTTTGCGATCATGTTTTCTGTGCTTTCATTGTACTTTCGACTTTGAATGAGCAGCATGTAATTTGTATGCACAGCTGAAGCGTTAATGATTTTCGCTTCTCGTATAAGCAAACTTAAGCTCTCACGTACATGAGTTGTCCTTTCTTGATGACGTGATTTTTTAAACATTGGAGTGTATTAACCCGTTTGCCAGCGACCGATTTCCAACTAGGCAACTTCCTATAGCAGTTGGAAAGAAAGGAGGCGCAAGAAAGTTCGTTAAAAAAATACATTATCTGATCAAAAGTATCCGGATATTTTCGGATTTACACATTTTTCCGATTTTCTCCGGAAAGACTCAAAGAACGATCACATAAAAAATATATATAATTGAACTCATTTTTTACCCTGAAAATTGAATCCTGACGTAAATGGACAAAGACTGGAAATTGATTAAGGTATAGGATCTCCCTGTTTCACAAAAAGTAGATAATGAGTTGAAACTTTCAATATTGACATTATTTGATGTAATCAATACTTACACCTAAAAATGGCAAGCAAATTCGAAAAGTTATAAAAGTTTATTAAAAGAAATTTCAAACTTTTCCGCAGATTTTATTGTTTATAAAATGCAAAGTTTTCAAACAAATATTATACAAAACTTAGAAAATACATGCCAAAGTATTATTAAAGTAGTATATTAAAAGTAGATGAGAATTCTATGAATATTTGAAGAAATATGAATGATATTAGTGAATAAATTTAACTACGCATTTGCGATACACAGCATATTTTTTGTAATATCTAAACACGATATGTATGGCAATTTATATAAAAGTTCAGTTGAGTGCCAATGAGATTCAAAAAAAGTATCGGCATTGCAGAGAGCTAAATTTAAGTTCCTCTCTCAGAGAATACGAGGAATTTTCCAGTAATTGATATTCGTTACACTTCAATCATCGAATGGCTATGCCGAATTCTATAAAAGATTAAAAATACTCTTTCATACTTATAAATTAAGTACATAAAATAAGTTGCAGTAAATTAGGCATCAAAGAAAGCAACGAAAAAAATTCATCGTGTTACTTATTATTATTTACGCAAACGTTAGACTTTTAAAATTATATAACTTGATTTACAATATGAAGTTTTTCGAGCATTTTAATGCCTCATTTATCTCGCAGATGTGTCAATTACTAGCTAATATAAGATGGAATCACCTGTTGCTGCAAGTCTTGGGGAGGCCACTGCCACTGATTGGAATTATACCTGTTTGTCTGTGAATGAGAGTGATCTTCCCAAAACTTTTTCGCAATTAATGTCTTATACCCTTCCACCCGAATAAAATGATGGGCCTTAGGTAAGGCAATAAATGTCTAGCATGGAATTGGCTAACAATAGTTACGAAATATAAATATTTGAGCTGTATCGAAGATTTTTACTGAATTTATAGTGCGAATATATATTTTGAACCCCTTCTTGCAAAATGAATAACATCCAAATTTGTACGCACAAGATAATATAGCGAATTTCAATAATTTTAGTTATTCCGTTTATGAGTTATTACTGTTACAAATATGCAAAAGTATGGATCTTCAGACAGCCAATTTTTTAATAGATTTGGTTTAAAATTTGATAAAAATCTATATTTTAAGTACTAAATCAGGGCAATGAGTTTTATTTACCTAGCTCTTTGCGTGTTGGAATTATTAAACTCACTTATATTCGAACATCCAGCTAGCCAGACATCATGTTAATGGATTTCGCTCAAATTTAATTGACACTTTCAAAATTGGTCTATCTATTCCATCCATTTGGTCCATCTAAATCCATCAAGGTCAAAGTGTTTTTGAATTATCATGTTCACCGCCAGACAAAGAGATAGGCAAAATGCCAAAAATGAGTTTTTCGAGTTCAGGGAGTTTGGAACGTGGAGAATCATTGAAATCTCGAGTTCGAATTTTTTTATGATTATAGTACTTCCTCTATACTTATTCGCGAAAGTAAAAAGGCATTGAGTTTGAGAAATAAAATTTGATATGTAGTCGTAACAACAAATTTATAGACTTATATCGAAGTCTGAACGTTATCCGTGGAAGGCAAGCTTTCTATCTATCAGCATGCTTGTTAACACGATAATTCAAAAACGCAAGGAACTATATGGATGAAATGTAGCATACAGATTTATCATTAGAATTGTAAATGTGTATTATATTTTAGACCAAATCTGCCAAAGAGAGGACCAGTTATATATGAGTGCGTATGTGAACGCGATTACTCAAAAATGCAACGACTTAAGTAAATAAAATTTGGTAGGCAATCTTGTGGCCAAAATTGTAGATTTGTGTCATATTTCGGATACAATAATGAAAAAAACATAAAACACGCCAAACTACGTCACAACACGCAAAAATCAGAGGAAGGATTATTCAGTCTTTCAGCTATACGTTCACAGCAGCTGAAGCACAGAAGGAAAACAGACTGTCAAAGTATGAAAAAAAAAAAAAAAATCGGGGGGGGGGGATTACTCACACTACTTTCAGTACCTTTCTTATACAAGAAATTAAAAACAATGATTTTCTGTCTAGGATATAAGGTACATTTTTTTTTAATAAAATTGCTGTTCAGAAGTTAAGGCCGGGATAGCTGGTTGGTAGGACGTTGGATTCGCGACCCTTGGGTTGTGAGTTCGAACAGCGGCGGCCGAAGACTTCCCGTGTGTGTATGTGTGTGGTGGTTGGCTGGCGCACATATAAGTCTGTCTTGGTCACGAAGACCTTCATGTCCATAGTAATACCACTGGGGAAACTGGATCAGGGGTGATCGTTTTCTGCTTCAGGACTAAATTATGATCTGTGGATGAGTGAATGAAATGCATGAATGAAGTCCGCCCCGAGAAAAGGATTGTAATCTGTGCGTAGCTAAGTCGTACTCTTGGCCCTAGATGGCGCTACTGAAAAAACAAGAGACGCACCCTTGGCTTAAAATCACTGACTTCTAAAGTCAGTGGGCTTGTCAATGACAAGTGCCATTAGAAACAACAACAACAAAAGCTTGCCAATTCTGTCTGAAATTTGCAATTTCACTGCTTTATATGGATCTTCAAAAAGATTTCACGTATATAAAATTTAAAAAATTGATTATAAATAAAACTGTTACACAAATTTGAATATAAAATTGTCGAAGATTGAAAATCGTTTAGAAACAAACCGGTTCAAAACAAATTTTACAAATTGATCTAATAAAACGTGTTAATATGCATGACCGAAAATTTCTTTTGGCAATATTACAGTGTAATCTTATTTTTAGAAATATCTAAAATTCTGAGATAGAAGCTTCAAGAAACAACCATCATGAAATCCATTAAAGTAAATAAAAATGCCACATTATTCATTTCATTTCAATGTCATAAATTACTCAGTTAACAATAATCATTCAGTTTACTCTTTTTAAGAATGCTATATTTAGTAAACTGTTTCGTTGAATATTTTTATTTTATAGACCCATAAGTCGTCACGAATTCTGTTAACCGCAAGCTATTGTTTTGCAGTGAATGAAAATACATCACAGAACCTTCATTATTGGCTAATATAACAATACAGAGTATTTAAAAAAAAACAAGATGCGTAATCTTTTGATGAAAAGAAGAATTTATTTAAAAGGTCTGCTCTTTAAAAAGTGCAGCTTCTTTTGGTGAAGATTTTGTCTAGAAAAAAGCGAAAATATTTTGAGAAGGAATAATTATTTTAAATGTCATTTCTAATAGCATACGATTTTAAATTCCATTAACTTCATATATCTCGAATAAAATGTGCAGTTACCCTCCGTTCTCTTCTTTTTAAAATGCTAATAAAAAAAATATAAAAATAATGTTTTGACCGCAAACATATTTTGCGCACTTACGCAGCAGCCGTTGTGGCTTAGTGACAAGGGCTTGATCGTGGGACCAGAGAGTTCCAGTTTCGAAACCCGGTTCCATTGAAAATCACATCGTGAATGTGAGAGCTTGATGCTTGCTAGATCTGCCTTTGTGAGCCAACCATCAGTATGCTAGTGTAGCGCAAGAGTTTGGAGAAGGGGTGCTATTTCAAGTGTCGTCTGACCTGGACTCCAATTTACGAAGTCCGCTCCGATATAAACCTTTTGTCGCTTTTAAACGGAGTGTTATCGTAATAAAATTAAGCACACTCAAAAGGAAACTGAATCAGAAATCGAAATGTATTATTTAAATGTTACCATTTGAAAGGAGCTATAAAAGTTTTATTTGAAGACAATTTTAGAAAAAAAAATTAATGCTATACACTATTTCCTGTAGTATGTTATCAATAGAAGTTTTACTTCATTCAGAAATAATTTTAGAAAAGCATTCTCAAAAAATAGCTGCACATTGAAATTACAGACTTTTTATAAAAAATTGCTAAAATTAAGGAAAAAATATGTATTTTATAGAAACTCAATATCCTTTTCTATTTTCGCATTTCATTTAATTTCCGTTATTATGAGATTAATAACTTAGGAAGCAATTAGGATTAAGCACACTTGCACACCACATAGTACAACCAAAGGGGGAGGTCTCCCCGAAACTTTCTCACATACTCTCTAATAAACTTGTGTATTATAAACCGCATGCCATTGCCACATAATAGTAACAAATAGTGCGATCTTTGGCGATTAATCGCTGGATACGCAAGCACTAGAACACCGAATGTGTGTTAGAAATGCCTTTTGTCGGACAGATTCAAACCAAAATTTGACACAGAGCTACAATTGTTGTCAAAAAATTACATACCAAATTTCATACATTTATTTAAGTCGTTTCATTTCTTAAGTATCACGTTTAGTGCTTATGAAAATCAATCATCTACTGGACGGTTTGGCTCCAAATTTGGTAGTTTAGATAACTTTAGATGTTAAATTTGTGTACCGAATATTATTCATCTAACTTTCTCCGCTTTATAGTTATAGAGTTGAATTATATTCGGTATGCAAAGCAGATAGACTTTCTCTAAATGAACTTCGTTGAGCATGTCATAGAAATCTACAAATTTGATGTAGAGACTATTTACCAAATTTAAACCGTTCAGCTCAAATCATTTTTGAATTATAGCGTTCATAGATAGACAGGCATGGTTCCAAAAATGTGTTTTTTTGGAGTCACGTAAGTCTAAAATGTAAAAATTTGTCAAAATCTCGAATTTGAATTATTTTTTTTTACTATTAAAAATACTTTCTATTTGATTATAATACTTTCTCTTCGTATACAAGAGAGTAAGAACTTTATACATTAATGAGAAAATGCTATACTATAATTTATATCAGTATGTTATTTTCCTGCGATATAACAATTTTAACATTTTCTCAGTTCTATTTGTATAGTTCGTTAACGGATTCTGAGAGGACCACATTTCGACGACTCCATCTCATTAAGGGGTGAGACGCGGAACGATGAGTACGTTTCCGGTATTCCCTTTGACCTTGGATTTTCTCTATTACATACTAGTAAATGTAAACATCTCCTCCTTTCATCTTTCCTTTCACCCCTATTTTGAAGAATTAAACCCATCCTAACGCATGCGCTAAAACGCGGAGGGTTTTACAATCCGTTGCTGAACTATAATAGTCGTATTTTTTATACATAAGCGTTGATGAAATTCTGCTGCATTTTGAATGTGTATGAGTGACGTCTTAAGACTTCAAAGGGGCCACAACAATGAATAAAGTTTATTTGTGACTTTGTAGGTCAATGCATAGCATAGCTGAGGAATATGAATACCAAAAAGAAGATTATTGGTTCTCTCTTCTGTTTGTAATTTTTAACTGGCATTATTAAAAAACAGAACAAATAGATCGATACGGCTTTCAGCACCAAATTGCTCTCTTACGTCATGTAGACTACTAGAAGTTTTTTTAGTATTTATATAAATGAAGCACAAATGAGAACCAGTTTCCGTAGAAAGTCATGCAAGAAGACAATTTACCCCCATTATCAACTAAGCTCACCATCAGTCAGTCATAAAACTAAGTCAAGCTAGTAGCTTAAATTATGCCTGGTGGTTTCTCGCTGACCGTTTTGACCAACAGAAGTTTTTACATTTTCCTATATTATGTGTTGGGTAGGTAAAAGAGAATTCGAACCACTATCATCATTGTGAATAAATTTACTTCCGCAAGAAATTTATGACGGATCTAAAACTAAGCTTCAGTCTTTCAAATATATGAAATGTATAATGATTAATTTGTTAACAGCAAGTGCGATTCATGCATTGAATTATTGTATCTTAAATTATGTTCTTCATAGACATTAATAACTTAATTCAACTAGCAGAAGTGGTCTCCTCGAAATTTTCTAGCATAATTCTAATATAGGTGTTACGTCCTCTCCCTCCAACATAAAAATTGTGGACCTTTAGCAAGGTCGTCAACGCCACGACAGCTCAGATTTTTATTTTCGGAGTCCCTTTTTGTCACAAGAATAAAGTCAAAATTTGACACAAAATTATAGTTTCAATAACAAAATCGCATATTAAATTTTATTTATATACGTCGTTGCTTCTTTGAGTTAACGTGTTTACATGCGTCCGAATATGCATATTAACGGGGGATCAATTCATTGATGGATTTAATTCAGAATTTGTTACGGATTTACCTTTTAGATGTTAAAACTGTATACCAAATTATGTACATATAGCTCTTTACTCTTTAAAAATTATCGCCCTCAATTATACTCGGAATATTGTTTTCTCATTGTTCAATACCTTTGCTTTCAAATTTTTAAAAGCAGTATTAATTAATTTTCTTAATTCTTTATAAGCTCCATGCTGCTTTTGTTTTTCAATATTTGAAATGAGCAGTATCCTTGTCTACTTGTCATTTTTTTGTATTCACATCTTTCATATAATGCAGCGAATAATATATATATTTTTTCTAATTCATCCGAGGAGAACATGGTAAGTTCGCACTAAAATTGTTCTTGAAGATCAAATATTTTCATATTGGTACGAGTATTAATGAAGTTCGGTTCTGATTCAAACACGTCAAGATCATTTAATCACTTATTCCCGAATTTATTTTTTTTAGTATGGAAATATAATTTTTGAAATTTTCTTTCTTCATTTTTATGAAATGAACTTGTTTCTTCAGTACTGACAAATAAACTAAGTTTATTTCTTTTAACCTTTATAATTTAATGTTAATTACCTTTATAATTATCTATTACTTAAGTCCAGTAAATATTTTTATTAGAACACAATGTTTGAAAAACAGAATTTTACCGTGTCACTTAAAGTTGAAGGTTCTTTATATATATAATTTTAAAGCAAATGCTTTGCTGTTATAAGTATTTGTTTCGGGTAATCATGAATTCAGAATAACAATTTTTTAATAAATCTCAAAATTTTTTTATGAATTAGAGGATTAGAAAAGCACAAGCTATCTCACTGATATTATATAAAAAGAATTTTGGATTTATTCTACAAGTTTTGGACTTTGTTTAATAAAATTTCATTGTTAGATTATTCCTTTGTATTAAGATATTGTTAGATACTTAGAATAATCTTGCTTATGTCAAACGCAAGCATATACATTTTGAATTATGAATTAAACATGCAATTATATTAATATGATTAACTCTAAAATTTTATTAAAAAAATAGTTGGCTTTTATGATATAGTTGTTATGTGAAAACATTTGTTTTATTATAACTATATTATATATTGAATTATTTTATATATTAATTATTTTATATCCAAAGAGCAAATTTTTTTAATTCCTGCGTACATGTGCATTTATTTTATGTTGGACCTTGTGTGAGAAAAAAATTGCTCTCCTGTATTAAATAATTACTTATTCATCTCTATAACTTCAAGTAGTGAATGTTTGGCATATGTATCATTTTATTTCATTTTTCAATAGATACTGTTCCGTAGGACTGGGGAAGTCTCAAAAATCAAACCTCATAAGGAATAGGTCCACATCGGGGTTTTATAATTTAAGAAGTAATTTGTGATCAATTTCTAATGAGACATCAATGCTTTAGAATGAAGTGGTTTGGATAATACTATAGTCTTTTTTTAGCGATAATATAATATATTGTTCATTAAATTTAGAACGTAGCTGAGACAATGAAATGTATGAGAAGAATAAATAAGAGCATAACGCAAATACTATTTATTTTTTAAACTTTTTATCTGATTAATGTTTGGATTTTAAAGTATCTTTCAATAAGGTGTCCTAACTGCTGTGATATCTAGGCGACTTCTTTCCATTTATTTGTGGTAGTATGCTAGTTTGCAGTGGCAACAAATATTTTTTGCTATGTGACGTTTATTTATTCTAGTTTAGTTTTTCTTTCATGTTTTGATTTTGCACAGCCAGGTATATCTCAAGTTGGAGCTCTGATGGACGGCAAAAGTAAAAATATGCAGCAGAATGAGTCATCTCTTCTGTTGCAATTGCCAAATTCTATGCTTTCTTTTAACGAAATGAGTTCAAGCCCTCTTTTAATGCCGGTAGCTGTGGAAAAAACTGATGGTAAGCACATATTTTGAAATTTCATGTTCCAACTCAAATGAAATGTTTTTAATCTGACCTTTATGTCGTGTCACTATATGAAATGTGGTGCATTGAAATGGCTGTTATATTTTGTAATGTCTCCGTAAAACGCATGATTCGGCATTCAGCTTCATAATTGTTACAGATGTTAAATATGTTAGTTTCGCTTGTAACTTGCTGATGATGCAATGATGCGTGCATATGAATGTTATTTAAAAATGTCAACTGAAGTTTGAGTTTAAAAAACCTGTCTGTTAGAATAATGCATTACTGTTGAACTATTGTATTTTCATCGATGATTAAAATGCATTAAAAATAAGAATTCATAATTCCAAGCCTTTATAGTAATGATTCAATTTTGTAAGTTGTATTTTTCTTGAAACACTATTTTATGTTATCGAATAATGGTGTGATGCTCATAGAATGCTTTGTTATCAAAAACAAATTTCATAATGTTGCAATTTTCATAATGCTTGAAATTTTCATAATGCTTGAAATTTTCATAATGTTGCATAACCTTGGAATTAATATGCCGATTTATGCATTTTTATACAAATCTTCAGCCTAATGTAAACCGTTGAATTTTAATTTGATATATTACTGAATTTTAGTAATGCCGAGAAATTTCACTCACACACCCAAAAAATGTTATAAATATTATGACAAAAAAAAAAGTATTTGCATACATGTGTTATTTTGCCTAAATAACTGTAAAAAGCAATAGTTATGAAATCATTTGAAATAGTATCTTATTTCAATAATAGTCAATAATATCTTATTCAAATAATTATCCTTTTCTCTAAAAAGAAATGCATTTAAAAAATTAAAATAGTTCTTTTTTGTCAAATTACATTTTGTTTGGATTCATGGCAATTACAATCGTTTTAGTTGTTAAATGTTCAATTTATACAAATTTGCAGTAAATTTGAAGTCTTGTATTCTTTTCAAATGTTTAAAATAATCATCGAATAATTTGTTTTCCCTGACAGTCTCAATTAGTTTGAAATGGGTATAAAATTTGTCACAATTAGCACTAAATGCATATGATATTTGTATGGAAATTTGGGAAAACTCATCAAGATAGTTATATAAACTGCTGAGAAAAAAGTAAATTTAAGCTAGTAATAAAGAAGAGAAAAGTTTATGTACAAATAAATTGTAAACAAGACCAAACTAAAATAGTGACAAAAGAGGAACATTGTTAAACAGTTGACAAAAAAAAAAAAAAAAAAAAAAAGGTTTTTGGGAATTGGCTGTTAATGTTGTATCAACATTAGAGAATGCATACATTACTCAAAATATACTTTACAGTGTAAATATTTGAAAATGCGACCCTCAATATGTTTATGATTATTACAAAACGAATCCTATTTTTCATTAGGGGAAATAAAGTGGAGGGAAGGGCACACGACTTGTTTTGTTAAAACACGAAAAGACGTATTTTTACCAATGCTTATGACAATAAACCAATAGTTAAAAAAATAACATGTTGTATTTTGATAAAAGTTTATATAATATATTTAGTTTTGGTGAAAAAAATGTGCCTTGGAAGTTGTGTATTTCCCTTGAATTAAAGAATTTAAGACCAATTGTCAAACTTGATAGGTGGTGATCATCTAAGGATTTGAGAGTTCAATCAATTCCTTATATTGAAGTTGGAGAAATGTCTTTTATTGAAGGTATAGGAATACTAAACAAGTATATTAACATATTATAAGATAATTTATTTTAAAGTGCATTGAATTTGAAAATTGTTGATGCATATTATTTTCAAGAAGACAGCAACCTTAAATGCCTAGCCTTTATTATAAATTATAGCTTTACATTGTTAATAATCAATTGAAAGCATTCTTTTACTTCTGTTGAGAATTTGTGGCATCTTTTGTTTATGCAAACAAAGAAAACATAAAAAAAAATAGTTTGAAGCAAGTTCTTGGAAAGCATGGTTAAAACCTATCTTAAACTATGGTTAAAACTAGAAATGTGCCATAAATTAATGGAATCAATAATTAGATGATTACAAATTAATAGAATCAATGAGTAGATGATTACAAGTTATAAATGAAGCAAAGAATATGTAGACTATAATCTATTAATATACAATACTGTTAAATATTTCTTGAATTTTTAATTCTTTGTTAAAGTGCAATACATTTCATTTTAATTTATATTATTTTTTATGTTAATAATTTGAATTGTTTTGTATGTTTATTTAAAGATTATACAAAAAATTTCAAGTTCAAAAATTTTTAATTTTGCTCATGTCCCCATTGAGGATAAAAGCAATGGTGAGAAGGATGAATTCTATGATTATCTTGACAGGACCTATGTCAAGTTCCATTCAAATGATATTAAGCTTGTAATGGATGATTTTAATGCAGAATTTGTGAAGATGAAAATTTTACTGTTTACCAAAATTTACAATCTACACAAAGAATCGAATAATAATGGTTTTACGCTTATGGACTTTGTTATCTCAGCTAATATTGTGATTAGAAGTATAACATCCAAGCATAATGATATGCATAAAATCACCAGATTTCATAATGGAAGAACTTAAAACCAAGTTAATGATGTCAGAGCGGTTAGCCAACTAGGAAATTCGTCAGGGAATTACGGTAGGTCAGGAAGAGTCTGGGAAATTTATTATAAAACTGGAAATTTTTTTTATAAATTGGTAAATTTTATCGAAAATGATAATTTGCTGGCATTTTTCATAAGTAGAATGAAACTTTGTTGGCAACTAATGAAAATCAATCTTTTACTGATGGTCTAAAACAGACTATGGAAGAGGAAGATTAACCACCATATCTAATTTATTGCATAATATGTAAGGACTATATATTATTTTTGCTAAAAGTGTTTGTTTGCTTTTTTTTTCTCGGAACGACAAGTTATCGGTATAATTAGCGAAAATAGTTTTCTGTACTGTAGGAAAAGGCAACCTAACTAAATCCCAGCTCTTATTACTGTTAAGATTTTAAGCTTAAATGGATCTCTATTATTTAAAAGAAATAATAGATGTCTTTTATTCAAAAGAGGGATTGTCAAATTGAGCGGAATTGAATGGGAAATTAATCGTCAAATCGATCATACCACGTGTTATGAGAGCGAAAGTATGAATTTTGGGTGTTCATATTCAAAATTGATTGTAAAATATTGTCCCATTATTATAATTGTAAAATACTTGTTTAATTAATCAAATATTTCAAAATGACAATTTTTCCCCTCTTCTTGGAGATCTTTTGGTTGAATTATGAAGTATTGGACATTATTGCTATTATTTACTTAAAAGGTATTTTTTTGTTTGTTTTTATACATTATGAAGACGGATTACTAAATTTTTCATATGAATGGTTGCTGTGGACACATCAAATCAATGTTACTACAAATATTTTCTTTTAACATTTTTTTTTTTTTTTTAAATTTTGTGTTCATTTAAAATTCCCCATACATTCAACAAAATGCTCTATAATTTTAAAATGATATTAAACACAAGAATTATTTTGTTTGATGTATTATTGGTACACATGCCTCTTGTAATTTTTTCAAAAATAATTTTTAAAAAAGGGCAGCATTTTTTTTATATGATTTGATATATATGAAACTGTTTATCACAAAAATTTACAAAATTCAAAAGTACTATCTCTTTTAAAATTTATAACTCTAAAACATATTTCTTTTTATGAAAGAAAAATATTGATAGGGGCCAATTTTCCATTTTTTTCTGTATTTTATAGGTTAAGAATTAAGCCAGCCTTTTTTTTTATTATTATAGTTGGCAAGCTAAAAGTCAATGCAATTTTGATTTCATTGAAGAATTTTTCTTATTTTGATGCAGAGGTTTCATTTTGCATTTGTAAATGATATTTTTTCTGTTAGTAAAATTATTCTTCAGCTCTGATTGTTGTGTTGGTAAACAGTATGGATAAGGGAAGCCCTATTGGAAGGAAACAAATCATTTCATTTTTAAGCACACCACAAAAATGTACGGCATTTTTTGTGAGTAAATTCGATGAGCAGTTCCAAAATATGACTGGTTATCTAAAAGTTGGTCTAGATAGTAAACAGTGTCATCTAGTATTTTTTAATATATTTGCAAAAAAAAAAAAAAAAAGGCATGGTTTTTTACATAATTGAAGTTTATCTGAAATTCAGTAGGTGAAAATTATGTTTTTTTTCTGAGAAATAAATTTTATTTTACATTGATTTAGAACAATTTTTCAAATAAAGTTAAGAACTTATTGTGCAATAATTAAAGAGAATAAACTAAGTCGACATCATTCTGAAGTTATTGGAAACACCCGAAAAATGTCAATGAAATTTCTTAAAAAAACTGGAAAAGTCGGGGAAATTCAAACAGCAGAAATGCTGGCCACCATGAATGTATTAATAGATTTGAGTAACAAAAGCATTTAATCAGATGTACACTCTTCCAGAGGAGCAAATAGTGATAAGTTTGGGTATAGTTATTCGAAACTTTTTTTTGGGGGCGGGTTGTCATTAGAGAAACAGGGTGCTATATATTTCTCTCTTTAATGCTTAATATGACAAGAATAGAAAATGCCATATCCCAGGCATTATTTACATGTGGTAAGCGACTAATGACAGTTTGAGGAGAGAGGGAGGGAATCATAAATGCTACTTACACTCTCTATGATTAATATATTAACTATAACGAAGGGGAACAAATTAACAGCGTATAGAAACTTGAAAGTTGCTATGTAAGTTCTCTTCAGATGTATCATTCTTTAAATACAGTGTAGTCTTATTTAGAATTGTTTATTAAGTGTAAAAATAAATCTTTTTTTTTATATATATAGCCAATTTTAATTGTACTATAAAAGAAGATGATATTTTATAGATATTATGCAAATATCACTGGCTTAAATCAGAATTATTCTTAACTTTTTAATTTTGATTTATAGCATGTGTATTATTTCGTTGGGTGTT
This sequence comes from Argiope bruennichi, assembly GCF_947563725.1. Lineage (NCBI taxonomy): Eukaryota > Metazoa > Arthropoda > Arachnida > Araneae > Araneidae > Argiope > Argiope bruennichi. The sequence goes on along the minus strand of NC_079163.1, from coordinate 112,969,574 downwards.
ATTTTAAATTCCGTTTTCAATAAAGAAGCAGTTTTTCTAATTATGCCAAGTTTTTTTTTCTGTGCGTCAAATTTTTAAGTGCAGTTAACAATGTTTTTTTTTTTTTTCTGAAAAGTAGCGTTTTTGGATTTGGTTTGTACAGGTCTAAGTCAACAATAATATATCTTAATATTCTTTTTGGAATATGTATCACATAGATAAATTAAAAAAGATTTAATGGTTTTTTTTTTTTTTTTGCTTTGCTTAATATATAAAATTGTGACATCAAAATGTTCATTATGCAATTTTTTTTATATAGATTTTTATAGAATCATTTCATTTCATAGAGTACAGTTATTTATAAGAATCTTATATAGCTGTTTTTTCTGTTCTATAATATGTCTTGTTGCTAATACCTATAATGAAAATATATTAAACTATTATTATGTGTTTATAATTATATACAGAAAAATTTTGATTTTGAATTAAGAATAAATAAACATATATACAGAATGACATTTGAGAGAACATTAGTAATTGTAGAATTTTGCAGAAAATCGGAATTTGAGCTATGTTGTGATGTATTGAAAGGAAAACTTGTTTGGAAGCCTAAATATTTGCCTTTGTGAAGAATTTCTCCCAGCAATTTAAAAAAAAAGTGTTTTCAAGTTGTGAAATATCAAATAAGAAATATTGATTTAAGAAGTGCCAGGAATTATTGCTAACAGGAGTAAAACACAAAGTAGAATGTGCAAGAGAGATGTCTAGATTTTGTTCATTATAGAGAAATTACCATTAAAAATGACTAACTCTCATCCTCCCCATTTTTTCACTATATTTTCATCCTAAGGTCATTTATTTTGCATTATTTCCCAGATACTCAAAGTCGTGAATCTACTCCAAATTCTGGGTTTGATAATAGTGATCAATCTTCCAAATCCAGTGCACCTGTAGCTAAATCTATTTGTCAACTTGAGCAGCCGTTGCTTATGCGGAAATCAACATCAAATCCGTCTACTCAATCTACAATTCCTCAAGTGTATTCTCAATTTCCTGTTTCTTCACAAATTGGCCCTCCTCCACCTGACTCGCAGGTAGGGATATCCAGCCAACCAGTAGGAAGTGAAACTGGAATTTTTACTCCCAAGTCTTGCCATAGTGGTGGAGAATCCTCTGAATGTTCTCATGTGGAAAGGACAGAATTGGCTCCACCATCCGTTAGTGGGAGTACTGATTTTGAAGCCTATTCCTTGCAGTCAGCATCAGCTCCAGCCTTTTATTCTGTACCTGGTAAGATATCAGTTTTTGCATTTTGAATTTGTGTTTCGATTAAATATGTTATTTTATTCCTTAAAAGTCGATATAAAATTCTAAATATTGGAATGTTTGTTGAAATTAGTGATATTATTTAATTCATAATTTACATTTATTAAATTCAGTCATTTTAACAAAATTTTTGCAGTATTAGTTGGCATAATAAAGCAAATTATGCATAAATTAAATGTTAGTACCGTTGAAAATTGCATTTCCGAAATTATTTAAATTCCAAAATGCTGAATTAAATTAATCCACAGTCATTTAATAAATTGATTCTTTATTTTTTTATTTTTTTTGCTTGTATTCTTCTTTTGTGGAGATAATTGGTAATTATTATTTGATGCCTTTTCTAGAAGTGATTGTCAAATTTCTTACGTCAAAAATGTTAATATTTCCAATTAAAATTGTGCTGCTTTTTAATATATTCAGTGGCAGCTAAAATGTGTAGCTTTTAATATCAATACTTTCTTTGTACAGTCTGGTTTAAAAAATATTCAAATTTTTCATGTTGTTCAGTAGCTAATCATATTATTAATACTTATTAAATTTAAAACTTTCTTTCATCTTAGAAAAATGATCTCTGCAAGTGCATGCATTTCTTTTGTTTAGGAAAAATAGCATCTTCATATTAAAATTTATTCTAACTTGTTTTTTTTTTAACATCAATGTCCTATTTGGGATATGAACTAAAATTTCTCTAATTAAATTACCTTGAATTGAAATTTTTGCCATTTTATGGAAGCAGATATTAATGCTGAATTTATGAAATTGCAAATTCCTAATGTTAAATGAATTTTGTCTTTTTTTTAAAAAAATACAATGGATCAATTACTTTATTTACTATAATTTTTGTTTTGCATTAAACTGCTACATAATATATCAGGAACTTACATTCTTAAATTCAAAATAAGGGTCTATAATTTTAATTATTCAATTTATATCTTAAAAATTGAGGAATAAGCATATGCAAAAATGTTGATGATAGTCAAAAAAGGAATAACTGAAACACTATTGTGTAAAATTTTCACTATTTCTGTTCAGTAACTCTGCAGATAAACAGTGAAATTTGAAAGAGCTAAGAAATCTGGCACTTTCATTTCCTTTTTGAAGTTTTTGCAATTTAACAAATGGATTGGCTAAAAAGAGATTTTGCTAAAATGAGCCAGAAAACAAAACAGTTCTTTGGATATTACTTGACTGTTATTTAGACATTCATATAACACTTTAAATTTCAAATTAATTAAAGTGTTAAAAGCAGGAAGAAATCAAGCTGCCGATTTAAGTAAACAGATTCAATTTTGTGACCATTTGAAAGTAATTGTTTCTACACATATTGAATTAAGGTTGCAGGAAATTAAGGCTAGTCCTTTATCCATAATGTAATTTTAAAAAGGGATGTTTTTGAAAAGTTGGGTGAATGCAGCATAAATAAATCAGCTATAAAAGTATGATTTTGTAAAAATAGAACACATAATGCAGAATAAGGAATTCATGAATGGTTTGATTTGATTTGATGGGGTTTCCGAGCACAGCAGCCATTTCTAATTATGAAACATCAACCATAAAGTATATACAAATATAAGGTCCATAAGAAAAATAAGCGTGGTCATATTTTAAAAGGTTAATTAAAATTCCTGTTCAATAAAAGATGAGGCACTTTATGAAGGATGGCTTGTAAAGTAATGCGAGAAGAATGAAAACATTCGATTCATCAAGAATTAAAATTTAGACATTCTATAAGAATGTGCTAAACTGTCATTAGACATTGGCATCTGAACATTGGAGAGTGGGCTCCCCTAACAACAAATGCCCATGTCTGAGTCGAGTGTGGCCAATTCTTAAATGGATAATAATATAATTGTATCTAATTTTTTGTTAGATAAATTGGATTGAAAGTTGATGCATTTAATAAAATGGAGCTTGTTTGCCTCTTTAGAGTAATATTGTAATTGTGAAAAGAGGTATTTTGAAAAGTTGGTCGAATGCAGTGTAAATAAATCAACTGAAATTGTATGATTTTGAAAAAAAATATGGATAAACGATAGAATAATGAATTCACTTAAATACTGGGAATGTGAAATAAAATAATAAAGTAGATTTCAATATATCATTAAAAATTAAATAGATATTTATATGTAATATAATTCTGTTTGCTTATTGATTCATTGAATAAAAAGGCAGATGAGTGTAAATGTCACATCAGAAATTTTTGCAACCAATATTAATTTTTTTTACTAATTAATATACCTCTGAAATTATATTTCATGCATATCTATTTATCCTGAAATTATATTTCATACATAAAACCGTTTTCCAAATCGCGTAATAGTAATTTTCCAGTTACTCTAAAAAATAATAAAATAATACTGATGAAGTATTTTTTATCACATTATTTGACTTTTTCATGGCATTAAATGTTTTGTTAATTTAAACATATAAAAGAACAGTATAATGAAATGGTCTTTGTTAAATCTGAGTTCATGTATTGAGTGTAAAGAAGTAAACTTTCAATTTGTGTATCCAATGTTTATTTATGTAAAAGAATAAATTTAAGGAAAGATTTTTTATTCGCTTATTCTTAATTTTCTTGTAATAAATGAATACAAATAACAATATGTAATTTTGGAATCATATTTTGACAAATGATTAGGGACATGTTTTTTTGGTGCATATCATTTTAAAAATTATTAAAAGACCCTATTAACTACCAAAGGAAACAAGAATGTAAACAAATTATAATGAATATTGAATATAGATTTTTTTTTTTTTTTTTCATATTTCAAAACATTTATTTTTACAGTAGTTAATCTTTCTCTAATATGCAGTTGTCATGGTCATGTATTTATTTGATATCGATTGTAAATTAATGGATTCAATGATTAATTGGAATATTTTATTATTAATTAAGTGATAATTCTTCAATTCAGCAATTTATGACTAAACATTTAGTTTAAAATATGATAATTATTAAATAAGTTTTGTATACGAAAATATAATGAATGAAAGGAAACTAAAAAATGTTTGCTTATTGAATGTTATCTCCAGCAGTATCAATGCTGTATTTGCAATTATAAAAAACAAAGTTATTTATTCTTGCTAGATTTATAAAAATTAGTGTTTCTGATATGATGAAGTCCCACGTGCCCTGCATATTGTTGTATTGTTACAAGGTATACTTTGGACAAAAAGTGGTTCAAGTAGAGAATAAAAGATAGTTTGATGAAGAAATTCTATAAAAAAATGAGGCACAGTTTCAGTTATCAAATCATTAATTTCCTGTGGAATTTTTTGTGATATATTTGGCCGAGCGTTATAGTGGGCTTCCATATTAATTTATAAGTGCCTAATGCTTAAGAACATGCATTTGTTGCATATTTGTATAATACCAAATTTCATTCATTGTTTCATGCTGCAGAAGGAAGAAGTAGTGAATAACACAGGCAGAAGACTGTTATACAATGAACTACATCTGTGGATGTAAAAGTGTCTTTGGAATTCTTCCGGAAACATGCTTCGTTTCAAATTAATGAGACAAATATGAACAGTTGTAAAACATCCATCATGATGATTTGTTTTAGAAACTTTCTTCTTGAGAAAGAAGTGCATGCTTCTAAATCTTTTGGTATTATTTCATGTATGAATGCATGAAGCTCCCATGTCAAGCTTCCTTAGTTCTTTGCCAAGTCATGTGAAGCAGTTGAAAGTGTTCATTTTCTTTCTGGGAAATCTGATGGAACACTTTGATGTTTAGGGTATTATGTGTTTAATGAATATTGAGGGAAACAAATGCTATGGTGGTATTTACCACCTGTAATGTGGTCCTATGACAATAAGCATTTGTGTAAATCTTTGTGCTTGCTTTTTTCTGTATTGATATCATTTATTGGTCATATTTCCTATCAATTCTATAAAATATAAATTACTGTATATATATTTATTTTCATATTTTTATATAAGATTAATGAAAAATCTATATCAAATTTTAAATCATTATTTTCAATCATTTTTTAAAAGGGGAAAGCCATTCAGATGTGCCAAATGTGTATGCAAAACTACCTGGTGAAATACATGGATCTTTACCTTCGTATGATTATGCTGCTCCAGTTACACATTCTCATGATTCCAAGTATTTTCAAATGACTCAAAGTAATACTTTTCAAAATACCTTGCATTCCAGCATTCCAAATCAAAATTACTCATATTATGTTCCTGTAAAACCACATTGGTTATTTGAAGATACTATAGAATCCAGAGAAGTGTGGTATGGATTCAGTGAAATGGATTCAGAACAACTTGAAGCTGCTTTTCTAAAAGGTAATTATTTCTTTCTTTGTATTATTTTCAATAGATGGTGCTAGTTTTTATATTACCAAATGAATAAAGTTAACATAGAATATATTTTTGAACATAATTGCAAATAATTTCTGAAAGTTTTCTGAATTCAGCATTTTGATGTTTTAAAGTTATATGTGGGCGTAACATTTTGTTTTTCACTTTTCATTTAGTTAGTGTAATGTATTGGAAAATAGCGTAATATATCCAGGAGAGTAAAAGAGTTTTTTTTTCAAACGATTAAATATTTGCATATTATATTTAAACTGAATATTTGTAATGATATGATATTTATTTGAAATTTTTTTATCAATTATTATTATACTTTTCTTATGCATCAGTTATGCTGGAGAAAATATATTTACTTATGATATATGAAATATATTTAGGTGACAATTCTGTTGTCCATACTGATGGTGGGCGATATGATGTGTATATTCACGAAAGAATCAAGAAGTCTGTTTACTTTGATTCTAAAGATCTACCAGTTAGGCGAGGTACTTGGTTTTACCATAATGGAACATCATCACGTTTTCGACCATATACAGAAGAAACTGCAACGATTCTTGAAGTAATATTATTTATTAGTAAAATAAAATTTAGGTTTTTATGTTAGATATAAATGTTCGAAATATGTAAATTGCTTTTATTTTCGTTTTCCCCTTGAATATAAAAATTCCTTCAGTATTTGAAGTTAATTGATAAAATTGATGAAACTGTTATTTTTGAAAATCTATTCACAAAAGTTATGTTATTTCCACATATTATTATTATGTTATTTTCCACATGTTATATTATTTCCACACTTGTTTATTATTTAAAACTAGAAGTCCAAATGAAATCGCTGCTGATTTTACTGTTATTCTCCTGAATAGAATTTAGTTTTTTCTTTTAAGAAATATGAAGGAATATTACTACATACGAGAAATAGTCATAAATTTTCTGAAAGGGTGAATGAAAATAAAAGTTAACTGTTTCATTACCATATTTTATTTGTATTTTAAATTTATTTCTTTAAAACTTTAATGATCGCTTGTATCAATACAATATTCAGTGTTGATTTCAACTTTTCTTTTTCTTTTTTTCAGAAACCTTTAATTTGTTTCAAACTGGCATTGAATTTTAAGATGGAAATAGCTGCCTCCTACCATTTCTTTATTTAAAATCTGTTACTAATATATTCCTTAAGTAGTGTAACACGCTCAGAAATCCCACACCTTTAAAATATCACAAGTTCTAAGTATTCTTAAAATAATAATGATAAACTGTGCTCTAATTTCAGAATGATGTCATATATCTTGCCTTTAAATTCTTAGTAAATCATTTTGTAAATTTTGCTCTCATCAAAGAGTGCATTAGATAGAAACTCTTATAGTTCTGCCTGTTTAGAAGATGCGATAGTGGTATGACATTTAAAATACTTTTGTTCAAGAAGATCTGTTCATCTTATTTAGTTTTTAAGAAATCTGTAGAAAGAAAGTAAAAATCTTAAGAAGAAATATTAAAAACTTTGTTACAGTTCTCCTAGAAACTTCAATCTTAGAATGGTCTTTGTTGTAACAAAATTGAAACAATGATGTTCTTTTAAGAAAAAAAAATTCAGATTTTTGAAATCAATATGTTTAGTAGATAAATTAAGAGTAATTCTCAGATACAGTGGTGTTTAGATGTTCCTTTGAATTTAAGAAATGTCTTTTGTTGTCTTACTTGTTCACTGAATAATGGAGAAATTTATGCAAGATCTGAAATCATTAATTTACTGCTTTTCCGAAATTTGTGCTAAATTTTATTAGTGTAATGAAAAAAGAAAATTAAATTTTTCATATATATATTCATTTTTTTCTGCTGTATTTTATATCTCAACGGATTTTGAATTAAATTCTACAATCTGATGGCAGAAATAGTTTCTTGAGTCTAAAATGTCCTGAAGTTTGCCGTTTTTTCTCGTTTATTAAAAAAAAATTATTTTTTTAATGGTATTAATTTGGCAAATTGTTTATGAAATGAAGGTTGTATTATTTGGCATAAAAATTATTGATTTTGTATTATAAATGGATATTTTTTTATAGCAACACTATTATAACTGTGTTAGCTCAGGGCAATGGCAAAGAAGATTCAATGTCCCTGGAGTGGGAAGTTTTGTTTTTGAAAATGAACAAGTGATGTTGCATTATAAAAATGAATTGGAAGTTTGGCCTACATTGCCTGTGAGTTGTCTGGCTTAGTTTCATTTTCTTTTTATTGTTACATTCCTTTTCAGTGATTATTAATTAATGTATATATTCTTACATTATAGGATTCTAAAGCTAGTCCAAAAATTGTTAAACGAGGTTTACCTGATGGATTCGAAATAATGCCAAATGAATCATCTAATATAGACCATCTCGTTTTTATTGTTCAAGGAATTGGATCATTTTGTGATCTTCGTTTTAGAACAGTTTCGCAATGTGGTAATTATTAAATGAAATCTTTTGTAGTATGAGAATTTAATAGAATACACTTTTTGATTTCTTTAGGTTTTCTTAATTATATTCCTAATAGTTTTTCTGTGTTTTCAGTGGATGGATTCCGTGACATAGCCAATAAATTGATCGCTACTCATTTTAAAAATGAAGTAGATCAAGGATTGGTAGGAAGAGTTGAGTTCCTTCCTGTTGCATGGCATGCTAAGCTACACACTAGTGATGTTGGTCTTGATCGGTAACTATATATGGATTATTATTTTTTGTTTTGTAAAGTTTTGAATACTTCATAACATTTCATCCAAATCTGCATTTTAAATCCATTTTAATTTTCAGGCGAATGCAAAAGGTGACTTTGCCTAGCATACCAAAGCTTCGTCATTTTACTAATGATACTTTAATCGATATTTTGCTGTACAGCACACCATCCTATTGCCAATCCATTATAGATACTGTAGCATGTGAACTAAACAATTTATACGAGCTCTTTTTGTCAAGAAATCCCAATTTTTCTGGACAAGTGTTTGTGGCTGGTCACAGTTTAGGTAAATATAATTAAAACTATAAATTTTTCAATTCAGTTTTTATTGTTATAGATTTCAAGTTAAAAATAAAGAAAAATTATAATTTATTTTTAGGCTCTTTAATTCTTTTCGATATTCTTGCTAACCAAAACACTTCTGGATGTGAGATTCCATGTCAAAAGGAAGATTATTTGGAAAGCGAGAAAGCAACGACAGTCGATAGCCATTGTAAAAGTGCTGATTTAACCTCTAATATCTGTGAACCACAAGAAAGTTTTGAATCTCTGCTTGAATCCCTTGATTTGAATGATTATGCTGAAACTTTTACTACAGAAAAAATTGATTTTGAAACTTTGGTAAGCTGTACTTTTAAACGTGTGTAATTTCGTTTGTCCCATTAAAATATCTGTTTATAATTATGCAAAAGACACATTTTTTCAGCAAGAAAATTTTAAATGAAGTAAAATTAATTTATTTTCAATGTAGATATTTTCCTAACTTATATATCTTTTAGTATTTGATATTAATCTTTAAAATTCTAAGAAATGTGAATGACTAAATTTACAACTCTGTCTGCCATCATTTGTGAATGAATTTAATATGTAGATATATTTTCTTTATTTTATGAGCTGCAAATATATCAAAATAACATGAAATTTGTCTGATCTTTGCTTTTAAATAAAATATTAATACTTTATTTTGGTTATTAATAAAGTGATATAATAATTTTTGAAAATGATTGTACAGTTAACACAGTTTTCACCTATATTAATTTGTTTTAATAATATTAGCATTTATTGCACTGTCATCATGAAGTAGTTAAATCTATCTGCAGGTACGTAAATTACGTGAAAGCCCCTTCCCCTCCCAAAGAAACAAGTTGTGGCTGTGCTTAGTATAGAGATTTATATATTTTAAAATTATCATGTGAAAATATAGGCATTTATTAATGCTTTGAAGCTTTTTCTGAACTAATTAGTATGTCTAATTCATTACAAAAATTAGAATATTGGAGGATTAAACAAAGATGACTTTTGAAGCTTCTTGTTGACTACATATTAACATTACCTGATATATTATAGAGGAGTCCATTAAGCAGAATATATGAACTTGATTCTTATGCTCTTGAATCTAACCAAAATATCTTTTATTTATATGTTAATAGATGTTAGCATTACCTTTTTTCCCTCACATATTTCATAATGTAACCTTGTTCTGGTTTCTTTTTCTTTATTTAAATGTTCTATTTTGAAATATGACTTTGTATTATGTTTCATCTGCACATTGTTGGTCTTAATTAAAAAATAATAATAATTGTTCTTCTCTAATCATAATCTCTTCTCTTTGTGTAATAGTTTTCTGTATGCAAATACAACCATATTTTTAGCTTAAGATTATTATAATTCATTATTATTAATGTTATCTAAACTATTTTTTCGAGGGAGGATCAAGTTATTGTTGTAATTTTTTTTCTCCTACAACAGTAATATAACAACCACAAAAAGAAAGTCATGTTTAAAAACTTTTGATGGTAATTTGAGGAATATTATTTTGCCTATTTAGCTTGATTAAATACGGGCTTTAATAGTTCTTTACATTTAAAAAAATTAGTTAAAATTTAAAATACACAGAAAAAGCTTTTCCCTTTTTATAGGTTCTTTTAACTGAAGATGATTTGAAAAGTCTTGGTCTTCCAGTTGGGCCTCGAAAGAAACTTCTTAATGCAGTGGCTACTAATAAGAATGTAAGCACTGCTTTATAAATAACATTTAAATTGATCATAATTTAATAGATACCTATTAGTGTGATTTTTATTTTATAGAAAACAAGCAACGAAGAAGTTTCTGGTGATTCTGCAGGCAGCAGTACTCAACAATGTAACAAATCTGATGTAGCCCTACCTAATTCTATGGAAAAAAATACAATGATATTTCCAGCACAAGCCGTTCAATCTGGAATGGCTCTAATAGTTTATCCTAGGTAACACAAAATTTTCTGAATGTTTTAAGAAAATGTAAAAAGTATGAAACTTTGTGTTGCGTTTTTGTGTTAATTATTTGCTGCTTTATATTGATTATTTTGATACTTTGTATTAGTTTTTAGAAATTGTTGACCATTTTGAGAATATTTGATTCTTGCTTCAATTATTTTATTTAGATTGTAATGTAAATTTATATTTACATTAATTATATTTATTACAAATATATATTGAAAATTTAATCTTCCATTCTCTGCAAAGATTTCATACATAATAATAAATAAATTATAATTAAATGTTAATTTTAAAAATCTGTAATTTCTTTAAAATATGCGATGGATTTTTGTATTTATTTGGTTGCTGAATTATTGTTTGCGACATATTCCAAATCATTAAATTATTATAAACTTTCAATATTTTCTATAAATTATATATAAAAAAATTAGCTATTATAACCGAAAGAATGTATTTATTAAATCTAGTTTGAATTTATTTTTGGTGCATTTCTTGGGGAAACAATTTTTTTAATAAATTTCCCTGATATAAAAAAATAATAAATTTTCTTTTCTCTTTATGCACAGCATAAAAGTATAGTGCATAAAAAAATTAAAGCATATCATTGTAGTTTGTTGCTACAAACAGTTTTTTAATTTTATTAAAATTATATTAGTATGTATGATAAAGCAAGCTATTATTTTAGCTTGTGTAATAAAACAGGTACAGTAATATTCAGCTTATCTGCAAGATTGGGTTGTATAGCAACCATGGATGAGCGAATTCCTTTGATAATCTGAAAAAGGACACATATCAACACAAAAAATCTTTTTGAACAATTATATAGAATGCTCTTGCAATTATTATGCCATACTTATGCAATTGGTAAACAGTCGATATCTGTATTTTGTTGATTTACTTTTCATCAAAAATAAAATGGACCGTGTGTGTGTTTTATAACACATTTTTCTTTAATTGTTTGTAAAACACATTTTTCTTTATTGAAGTTTTCCAGTTAAATTTTGATCACTGAACATCGTGGATAGTCGAGAGTTTACTGTAAAATATTTTGTTCTGCTGTATTTATCAGTTAAAATTGTTAAATATCATCTTCCTGTTACAAATCTTCTTTATAAGTTATCGGTGTTGATGTGAATGGTAAGATAAAATTGAAATATTATGAGTGATTTTCTTAGTAAATATCTTATTCCAAAAACTTAAAAGACATATTATGTATAGTTATTTTTAAATTAAGAATATTATTTTATTTCTAAGTAAGGATATTGAAACATGTATGCATAGAATCTTTCTTTATGAATGAAATTGCATGTTTGTACATTTAATATCTGAAACAGAAAAAAGCTGTTTCTTTTTATGAACATTTTTAAACAATCTTACTTTTCAAACATTTTTCTGCGTCTGTTTACAGTGACCAGTATGGATTTCTTCTCAAGCTTTTATTAATTTTATCTTTTGATGTTTTAATGTTTCCAATATATTTATTTCTTTTAAAGTTTTCTTCCTAGTGCTAAAATATTAAAATGCTTTTTGAATTTAAAATAGTTCTCTTTTCTTTGCAGAAGCCACTTTTTATTTGAAATTTTTTTTATTAATGTTTTCTTTATATATTTCGCTTTCAAGCTTGAGCAAGATTTAATGATTAATTTTTCAAAATTAACTGCTTATTTAAAAATTTATTTCTGTATCAGTCTGCTCTTATATTATGCAAATATTTTGATCATGAATGCGTAATTTTTTTTATCTAGATTAAATTTTTAATTTAAAAAAATGATTCCTGCTTTATCATGATTGTATAATCTTTATAGTGACATTTTTCTCATTTACTATCCTTGTATAATTTGAAAAATTGTGATATTTTGCTTTAGGCTGAAATTTCAACCTGCTTGTTTTTTTGCACTGGGTTCTCCGATTTCGATGTTTTTAGCTGTTCGAGGTTATGATACCATCAGTGAAAATTTTAAATTCCCTACTTGCCCTGCATTCTTCCATATATTCCATCCGGTAATTATAATTTTTGCTGCACTGTTTTTTCTTTCTTTCCTTAAATGATTTAAATTAGATTGTAGAATAGAGTAACTAGATTCTGTTGAGATTTTTTTTTCTTTGAAAAAATTCATTCACTGATCTTTTATTTTTTCCTTTTTTTTTTTGTTTCCTATGTGGTGTTTTTGTCTGCAGTATGACCCTGTGGTAAGTATTTAATCTTTAAATAGTTGTTTTTAACTCTTAAAATGTTAATGAAAAAAAGATGATGTATTTGTTTCCTTATTACAGGCTTTTCGAATTGAACCTTTAATTGATCCAGATTTTTCTGCAAAACCTGTGTTGATTCCACATCATAAAGGAAGAAAGCGGATGCATTTAGGTATAATATGAATTTCCTCTATTGCATTCTTTGAAAAATCTTTAGCTAACCACCTTTGATAGCCACCTAGTTCACCCATCTTATTGATGGTAATCAAGCAGGCTAGTAAATTTAATAAAATTTGAAAATTCCAAATTGTTTTAAAATAGTTATTATTATGTTTATTATTACGTATTTTAAATGCAAGGCATCCACCAGTTGAACCAAACGAAGCAGACAGCAATAAATAATTGTATAAAAATGAACATGTTATTTAAGGGAAAAAAAGCAATATTTCATTTAATTCAAAATAATTAATGATATTTAAAAGATAGTTATTTGTAAAATATATGTTATGAAATTATAAAATAAATTTTTCATACTGTATGTTTTAAATAAAAAATACTTCTGATCTTTTTTGTTGAAAAACTGAGTCAGCTAATAACTTGAAATAGTATTAAAAATGTGTTCATATTATACAAATATATATTCCTGTATAACACACATTCATCTCAAGAAAATAATTTTCTGTATTTAATTATGTGTACGTCATATGATATGATATTTGTTTCAGTGATTATTAATGAAATCAAGAAAAAAAAAATAAATAAATAAAATAAAAACTTCGTTATTGTGTTTTACTTTTTTAAAATTTAAATTTCTTTCCTGTAGGTTGGTTATAGAAATCCACCGACTTTTATTAAAATTTTATGAACCTATTAATTTGATTGATGTTTTAACAAAACAATCGATAACAAAACAAATTATGAGTTGTTTGATTTATGTTGTTTGTCTGGACTCTAAGACTTCTGATTATAAACATATCTTGTGCATGAATGCCTGATTTCTTTTTTTGTTTATTCATTGATAAATTATAATACTGATTTTCATCACAATGTGTTAATTTTGATCTGGAATAAAATTTGATCTGGAACAAAAAAATATTTCAAGAGCATTTTTCCTCTTTACATTGTCTATTTACAAGTAATTTTATGACATGTAAAATTCTTTGTTGATAATAATCATATATCTTTTTAGTTCAAAATAAATCTAAATAAAAAAAAATCTTTTCAAAATAAATGTAAATAAAAATCTAACTATTAGCAATTTTTCATTTGGCATTTCTGCTATTATTCTTTCAATTGTTTTTGATATAAAAAATTGTGGATTATAAAATATCATTTATATTTGTGTAATCAACTTAAGTGCTTCAGCCTGTTTTCTCAGGGACTGGTACTGATTTTGAGTGTAATGCTTAGCGTTATATTTTTCAATATTTGATGGCGAAATTATGAAATCGAACTTATTTTGAATGTTTAAGAAACTATTATATCAAACTTATTATGAAATTATGAAATGATTTATAAAAATATGTATGTAGAATTATTTTTTTAAATATATTTTGAAGGAATAATTTGCCACAGTGAACTATTAAGTGCTTTTACTGAATTCTGAAGTAAAGATTAATAGTATTAATTAATATTGTACTTATAGGGTGAAAATATGTTGAAAAAATTCGGGTAGTTTTAGGTTACCATAATTGTTAAAATTTAAATTTTTTCGATGAGTCTATCTATTAGCATTTCTTAATAGGAAATACTGCACGTTATTTACCATTTTATAAAATGAAGAATGAAACGTGAAGAAGGTCGATGTTTTGAAAATATTTGCTCTCTTTTGTTAATTCTTTTATATCCTTAAAGTAGATTTTCAGAGAAAAAAATGTAGTTCTTTCCTGCTCTTTGGGAAAACTAAGTGTCTAAAATCGAAATTATTCATCTCGTGGTTATTTTAAATTTACTTTTTAAAAATGTGAAGATGAAGTCACTTGTTTGCATTGCTATTGAACAACAGGTTCTGTTATATTGTGTTTTTTATAACTTTTTTTTAAAAATCATTTTCAGAGATCCGAGAAAATGTTTCCAAGATAGCCAGTGAAATAAAACAAAAACTGATGGATACAATGCGCTATACATGGAACTCATTGAGTGAGTTTGCAAAAAATCACTCTTTTCCAAGTGCAATGTTAGAAGCTGAAGTAGATAAATTGGTGGAGCAAGAAATGTCAGAGACAGTGGAAACACAAGGTATTTTAATTTAAAAATTTTAATGTTCCTATTTGTGGCAAATTATTTATTTTTATGTAAATATTTGCATATATTTGTAACATTTTTTAATTATATATACTTACACTCTTTTGTTCAATAATTATAACATGAAAGTTATCATCTCTTTTATGACTAATCTGAGAATTCTGTCTTTTTTGATGAAGTGATTATGTATAGCTATATGAAGAAAGCAGTGAATTCATCAAAAGATATATTTTTGCACTTTGATTTCTTTTGTATACAAAACACGCTAATAATCTTGTATGATTATTATAATCTATTTGTATAAGATTGTAATTAATCCGAACTCCATATTTAGTTTCAAACCTGTATTATTTTTATATTTGAGATACACGATTTTCTGTAGGAATACATGTTTGAATTTTTCAGCTGTGTGTATGAATAACTCTTGATTGTAATAGTATATGCGCGACCATTCTAGTTGATCCTGCCAATGCTTTCAGAGCGTTGTGAGGCTATCTATTTTTGTTTCATGAATTAATATCAAGATACTTATTTATTACTTTTTTATTTCATTCAAATTTATATATTGTCCACTTGCCAATGTTATGTGGTTTTCTATAATAGCAAACGAAATAATTTCATTTGCTTGAAATATCTTTTACCATTTGATAAAATATCTAAATTGTATTAACTCTATTAAAGCATTAATTTGGAATTTTTGAGCTGTCTTGAAGGGGGAAAAGTCAAGTAAAAAGAAACAAAGTAGATTTCAGCAAAATTTTACAGTTCTATAAATCAATACAAATTACGTACGTAAATTACGTTATAAATTATCAATTATATAACGTACAGGTAAAACAAATTAGAAAATTGCAAAAAAAAAAAAAAAAAAAAAAAGTTGGGAATTTCTTAAATGTAATTTATTTATCATGCATCATTTATATAAGCTGTGTATTCTGAAGCAATTTATTACTTAAGGCTATCTTTTAAACTTATCTTTAAATATCTTAAAAACCTATCTATAAAACTAAATATATATTAACTGAATCTTCTCGTTAAGTATAATTTATATTTGTTTGCTCTACATTTCATCTAGAATGACGTACATTAATGAGTAATTAATTTCTAATCAATAACCACTTCTCTCCCGATGGATAAAATGGCCCATGATAGTGTCTTATTTAAACATTATTTCTTTCACCTTATTAATACTTTACACCATTCTTTTACGAATCCAATAAGTTAGAATTTTCTAAAGCCTTTTTATAAAAGCCATTTCGATATAAATAACCAAAATTGTATTTTTTAAAATTTCCTGTCGTTTTATTCAAAAATAAAATTAAGACTGGTATATATCAGCAATTGTGGGTTGATGCATATGAAGAAATATTTTGAATTTCTTCCTTTTCCTTTGAAATGTGTTTTTGGAAAGAAAAAAGTGTTTTGTGTTTTAATGTTATTGAATAATTAATGTGTAAATTATGATTATTCTTTAAATGAAACTAAGGCTATGATTTTAGCATTAATTTGAAGTATGAAATTAGAGATCACGAAATCACCAAAACTTGAAGATATAGATAACATAGTCGATGGCATTTGTTTCATTTTAGCATCTCATTCTTTAATTTGGGCAATTTTTCCCTTGTCCTGCCTTTATTAGAGCATTACAATTATTAAAAATTTACAGTGCAATAATTGAAAAGAGACTTTACATAATCTTTCTAAGGTTATTTAATAAAATGTAAATTTTTACTTTTTTTTTTAATATTTTATTCACATTAAAACGTTCTATATCTAAATTTTTGTATCATGTATTTGATAATTTTCGATATATATATTTACTTACCAGCTGTACCTAGGATGAAAATATTTTCATGTCTTTTATTAATAAAAATTGAACATTTAATTATCATGTTTCTAAATTAAAGCTTTTCTTTGCTTCGCTGTTTGGACGCAAATTTGAGAGAATTTAGAAGGAAACAAATACATATAACATAACAAAGGCTACATTTCGTATCAAATCACCTGGTGATGACTACAAAATGTGAACATCGCATGTGCGAAAGTAGAAATATATTTAATGTAAGAAGATACTATAAATAAATGCAAATTTAAAGCAAATTTAAATATAGTACTTTTAATATAAAATATTATAATACACAGAATCCGCTTAACATTATTTATAATTAAAACTAGAATATTTTAAGGTCATAGATTCTTGAAAAATAACGATTGCATCCAGCAGTTTTTGAAAGCTAGCAAAAGGTAATTTTTTCTTAAATTAATAAATTATTAAAAGAATGGTGCAAAATTTTATTAAACATTGCGAATTCTACAATGTGACTATTAAAATAATTTTAAGTATTTATAATATTTTCTTTAAATAGAAAGGTCAACATTTATGACCAAATTCTATTTTTTTATATATATCTCTAAAATGTACAAGCTTTTAATGCAGAAGAAAGGGGTTCAATAAACTGAGACAATTTATTTTGCATAAATTGAATTGGCTCTTTATCGTTGTAAGAAACGGTCTTCTTGCTGAGTCCAATAGGAAGGTCCAAACACTTCAGCGGGCTTTACTATCAAAATTCGCCAATTAACTCTTTGGGAGTGGAAGAGAGAGGAGGCAACGCCGCATATGGAAAAGCGGATAATTATATCCTTACTGTTCATAAATATAAACCAGGCTATTTAATTAATAGTTCTGAAACCTTCCTTATGCTTTTTAACATTTGTGCGCAAAATTTGAAGAAAAATATAATTATCAGCTTTGATTGTATTATCTATTTTGTATTTGACTTTTGTTGATTTGCGATTGATATTTTTTTATAATATTTATTGTGTGAATTTTTTTTAACAGAAGCTTCATCAGAGGACATTAAAATTGGATTGCTTAATGGTGGTAGAAGAATTGATTATGTTCTACAAGAAAAACCAATCGAAGCTCTAAATGATTATGTGTTTGCTCTTACAAGTCATGCCACTTACTGGTTAGCCGTTTTTACACATTATTTTACTATTGCTGACTATATAGCATTATTATTCATTATCGAGACCGTTTTCAACCTTCTCTTTAGATAATCCTTCATTTCAAAAAATAGGACGAATCTAACCTGTAAACTTCTGTTTTATTAATTCTTTATTTAATTGAAACTATTTTTTGTATATTTTTTAATAATTTTGAAATTGTTCATATTGTATATTTTTACTGGATTACCTTTCAATACTTTTAAATCAAAATGTTTATATTACTTTTCTGTTATTTTTTTCTATTACTTAAATTTTTATCTATTGTCTTAGTCTTTAAATTCTTCATATGATTGTTGATATTTTTTGCTACAATGAATTTTTCACCTGACGTTTTCCATTTCATTTTTTATGATTGCAATCTGTTATATATTATAACTTTTCTCTCCTAGGGATTCGGAAGATACTGTTCTGATGATACTGCGAGAGATATATGCCATGCAAGGCATCGTCATATCTACTCAGCAAATAGAGCAAAGATCGTTTATTCAACCTAGAGAATCATTTGATAGGAGTACATCTTTGGATTCTGTATCTTTAATGGGTGTACCTGAAAATACTGCGAAGGTTCAGAAAGGTTTTGATTATAATCAAACATTTAGCATACCAGCAGAAAGCGCACCTGCTATACCAAGTAGTATCTTTAAACCACCAGATACAAATAACATGCTTCCAACCATGGCAGCTACCAACAATTCTCAAGCTTCTTCTGCCATTCCAGGTTCCAATCATATTGGTCCTCCTCCACTATCTGGATTTGTAAGAAAATCACCTTTTGCTAGATGATTTTCACTTTGGATCGTTATTCATAATTTCAAGGGTAGTAAATTTAAGACACTTAGATCATATGAGATGGTACTATGTGTAAATAAAAAGAATATCTATATAAACCATTAGACATAAAGATGGCTGTGTCTGTGATGATAATTAGAGATGGTGTTTCTCTTCTATGATAAAAGATATTTTTATTTAATTGCAGTGGATAAAAATTAAACAACTTTTTCTTCTATTTCTTTCGTTTTGTCTTTAAATTATAAAGCACATTTAATTAAAGTTTGCCATTTTGCTTTTAAAAGTTAATTTATACTTTTAAAAAATCATTCTGTTTTTACAAAATAATTAATGTTTCTAAATTTAGCATTTAATTATTCTTTTCAGTCTTTATGAATAAGAAAGTAAGAACATTATACATTGCTTTTGATTTGAATGATTTAACCAGAAGACTTTCCGTAAAATGTTTATCTTTAAAAATTAAGTGCTCATATTTTGTAGTTACATATCCTTTAAAGGATGTAAAAACTCAGACAGTGTATAAACTCTTTTACTGTTTTTTGTAATGTATGTCTAAGTTGCATAATAACAATTTATGTATTATTTTTTTGCTTTGCAAAACTGTGCTAGAATTTTCTCTTATTTAATTGCAGTGAATAAAAATTAAACAGATTTTTTTTCTCATTTTTCTACTTTTTTTATTTCTTTATTATTTTTTTTTTTTCATTAAAGGTTAATAGTAATTTAAAATGTGGAAATTAATTTACACTTTTCCAAAAAAAAATTATTCTGTTTTTGCAAAACGCTGTATTTTTCTAAAATTACCATTCAGTTATCCATTGCATACATTTAAATGTATAACAAGAAAGGAATAATAGTTTAAAAAAATTTATAATTTTAATAAATTAAAAAAGCGTATTGTATATATTATACATTTTCTGTAATTTAAGTAATTTTATTAGAACATTTTTGACAAATTCATCATTTTTTAAAAAATTTAATGCTCATAATTTAATTGCATGTTTTTTTAAGGATATAAAATATAAGGCTGTGAACGAGTTCTTTTGCTTTATTTTCTACAATATATGTGCTTGAATTGCATCATAACGAAAATATATGAATGTGATATTCTTTGGTGATGCAAAACTATGCAATAATTTTCTCATTAAAAACATATACTGTTAATGCTTAAAATTTTATTCATACTTTTTCTGAAGTATAAGATTAATTTTGTATTTTTCATAAAAAAAATTCCATTCTGTGTATGCAAAATATTGTATTTTTCTAAAATTAGCACTCTGTTAACCTTTGCACTCATTTAAATGTCTACCTATAAAGGAATGATCATAAAATTAGAATGTATTAGAAAAACGCATATTGTATATTGTCTCTAATTAAAATAATTTTACTAGTACATTTTTTTTTGTTTTTAACAATTAAGTGTCCATATAATTTAGTTATTTGTTCTTTAAAAGAAGTTAAATTTAAGACTGAATGAATTCTGTAACCGTTTTTTAATATATGCAGCTTTGTTTCATAACGAAAACTGATGAATGTGATATTCTTTGATGTTGCAAAACTATGCAAAAATTTTCTCTTTATTATTAATATGGATTGTTAATTCTTCAACTGTTGTTGTTATTTTACAGGTATAAAATAAAGTTATAATTTGTGTGTTTTTATTTTTCTTTTAATATATTTGATAATTTCGATGTATTTAAGATTAGCTTTTAAAAACTGTTGTTTTTAAAATATGTAATACATCGTTAATCTTTGTATGTTATATAAATTTGAGTTTTATCTGTTTGTTATTTATTCTTGTACAGTATATTTTTTCGAAAAATTCAGTAAATTTTTATATGATCCTCCATAAAAAAAAATCAAATACATATATAATTCTCGTCGTTCTGTCGTGGCTTATTGAACAATGCAGGGAAAAAAATAATTTTTATTTTAGTGCTTTATCTTGTGCCTTATGGAAATGTTTTGATATTAATATGCATTAAATACATTTATATATATTGCTGAATTCCAGCAAAATAGAATAAAAGCAATTTTCTTAATGTCAGTCATACTTCTGTTTAATACGTTCGCTATCACTGTTCATGCTTGCGGTTCTTATAAATTAATTGGATAGTTCCTTCTTTCCTATATCTTAAATTTAGTAGAGAAGGATCATCTAATTAGATAGTTGGTGTGAACCACAGATGAGTCATGCTGCAGCTAATGCGTTAAGCGAGCATTATTTTCATTTTGTGATTAATTAGTTAGGTGTGTCATATTTCTGCATGAAACTTCTAAAGTAGAAACAACAAGTGTCTTATGTAATAAAGAAGCTTTATAGAAATGTGTGCTACTTATATATATGTTGATATAAATTTTTTGAACTGAAAAAGATACTTTTAAAAGTTTAAAAACTATTATTATTTATTCTTTAAAAAAACGCAAATAATTTAACTTACATGATTAACGTTTATATATTTTTTTGGAGAATCATTTGAATGAGAAGTTTTGATATTAAATAAATATGCTATTTTGTATATAGTAAATTGACACATTTTTATCTGATCTAAATATGCAACAATATTTCAGTAGTTAATTCTGCTATTTTTTCACTGATTAAAACGTCCTCTTCTGTTTGTAATACATATTGTTTCTGCGTATATTTTATTTATCTTAAGTTAAAAATTGCTGATTTGGATATTTAGTTCACATAACATTTAAAGCTGTAGTTGAAAATCTGTATTTGGCATTTTATTCATTATAAATTTTACTCTGTTAATCTTTTACTGGTTTACTTCTATGTGGTGAAATGTATTTTGTGCAAATTTCATTGTCACCCTAAAATATATTTATTATGGCTAAATTTTAAATGAAAATTCTGTGTTTCTTAAATAAACCAAATAGTTGATTTTCATAGTTGAATTTGCTTACAGTTTTTCACTTATTTATATTTCATTTAGATTCTTGTGATTTTCTTTGATCTGAAATGGTTTTGAGAAGTAAATAAATTACTGAAATGGCAATTAAAATTTTTGTAAATTTTGATAGAGTGGTAAGTAAATTTGGTCATTAATGCTAAAAGAAATGTTAGTTCTACATGTAAAAAAAATATCATTTTTTCCTTTTCTTTCCCCACAAAAAACTATTTTTAAAAGAATTTTTTTAATGTGTTATCCAGAAATTTAACTGCTTTAATAATTCATATTAGTTGCCAGAAACTTATATTTTTAAAAATGAAATTTAAATTCAGTGTTTCACTCTTATGACTACGTATTATTAAAGCATTAATTATCTGACACAAGAATATATAAGAATTAAATATCATATAATTATCTTATGAAATCCAATATCCATTATCTTATGCAATGTAGTTTTGGAAAAAACGAATATATTTCGGTTCTGGATACACAAAAAAAATGATAAATAACATTGTAAAACTATCGTGCAACATATTTCTCTTTGCAAATGTCGTATTATTGTTGAGTGCCTCCAAGTGCAATTTCGTTAAAGAAATTAAATTCGAACTTGTTTTAATGCATAAATTTTTGTGCATTTATTGTAAAATTGGACGGTACATTGAATTTTTAATTTATCTATCTTCATAAAACGAAACTGGAAATATTAGAAATGTTTGTTGACAAACTAAATGGTTTTCAATGCAAACGTGGTTTTTAAATTTCATGTTAAAGTATTTCTTGAATGATATATCCCCCCCCTTTTTTTTTATTACACCTTATATGAAATTATGTACTTAAAATAAAAAAGGGACGAAATAGTGATTTGAACCTATTAAAAACCGAGACATATAAACATTTAAATGAGAATTAGAATTATCTGAATTGTTTATACCATGAACGATAATTTGTATTTTGAACTCTTGTTATAAACGTTTAACTTTTAGTGAGAAGTCATCGAAATTCTTCAAAATTTTATTTAATAATTGAAATTACTTAGGGGCGGATTTTCAATTCGACAGACTAGCCCAGAAATTTAACTGCTTTAATAATTCATATTAGTTGCCAGAAACTTGAACTGGGCTGCAAGAGAGCAACGGTATCCATTTCAGTTAAAGATGTTATTATCCTAGTTGAGAAATATACTGGTAAAAAAAGCGATTCTATGACTTACATAATATTAGAATATTATTAACACTTTTTCAGATGCAATTGGTCAAGTTGTTATCTGTTCATTACATTTGCTTTATTTATTACAAATTTTATATAAACTAAGAGTTTACTTAAATAATATTGCTTACAATCGCAAATGCCTCATAATCATGGGTTTAATAAATGGACCAAATAAATACAAATATATTTTTATCAGTTTACGAAAATAAAAAGAATAATAGAAAAATTAGATAAAGTTAGCATTTTTGTAAACAGGCAAGGCAATTCTATTCAGCAATATGTTTTTTGCTTAAGAGTTAATTATTATTTTTGTTTCCCATTTTAATTTCTTTAGTTTTTTTTTTTTTTTTTTTTTCACCATTTAGGCCTCGACAAGCCACCTATAATAGATAAGATAAAACAGGATTTCCAATGAGTTCTTTTCCGTGACAATTTATCTACTTTTTATATTTGTTGTCTGTGTGTAGAAATAATAGAACTTTCATAGTTCGCCAGATTTAATTTCAATATTAGATGTATTTCAGGCATTTCCTGTAACAACGGATTGTTCACTAGCCATCTTACCTTTCGAGAGTTTTACTAAGAAAATTTAAAATTGAATTTTAAAAAAAATTTATGCATATAATTTTAATGTGGTCATGAATTCTTGATCAGTCAGTCGTGGGTTCTTATTTCCCGCCATTTGTGCAGTTCTCAATCAAAATTAAATACCCTTTTAACTGTGTTCAACTAAAAAGTTCGACGCCTGTCATCCATAGTTCGTGTTGAAGTTTATAGCTCAGTCGAAGTGTCATGGAAAATAACAGAATATGGAAAACGTACATATCATCAATAACTTTATAGATTTCATTTGTTGAATTGGCCGAACAAAACACTACCGCTAAACAAAATTACTATTGACTCCAATATGAGGGATGATAGTTGCAACATCTGTTTTTTACATTTTAAGTAAAAAGTTAATTATCCACGAGGAAAAATTTAAATAGGAAAATTTATAGATATTAAAAGATTTATGAAATGAGACGTCGAACATTAAGATAACTTAAATCAGATAGGAGTAAATTTAATAAAAATAGTTTAACTTTTTTTTTACAGTTTTAGCAAGTTTTTTGCAAATTCTCTTATATTAAATAGAAGAAATTACCTAATAAAAATTTCAGAAACATACCTGAAATTGTTTTTCGGAAAAAAAAATCAATAATCGAGAAATGCCTTTATAAGTACTTTGCTATCAGTCCAAATCTGCGAAGGAAAAGGGGAAAAAAAAACAAAAAAAAAAAAACAGCTCTAAAAGTTTTATCCTACAATTTTAGATAGCATCATTATAATGGTCGATTTTCGAAACGAAAAAAAAAAGTAGTGAAAATTAAATTTGAAAAAGAGATTTAAAAAACTGGCATTTTGGTCTCGAAGTGCTCGGGAGCGGGGCGGTTATCAAAAAAATGCCCTCGCGTTTAATATTTCAGGCCAAAATTTTAACTTCAGATTTGATTTTCTTTTCTTTTTTTTCTGAAAATCTGTCATTATAAAACCATTTGAAATCGTAGAAAAATATTTTTTATTTATTTCGTTTCGCAAATTTGTACTGATAGAAAAATATTTATTGACATTTTTCGATCATTCTGTTTTTTTCGATAAAGCTGAATTTTCAGTAAACAATGCGGGTATGGATTTGAAATTTTTGTCAGTCACTGTGTACATTCCTTCACTCCAATTGAAAAAAGAAAACAAATTCACCCCTGCCTTTTTATTTTATTTTTTTAAAGAACTCTTCTGGCCCAGTTTACTATCAAGTTCCAAATGCAAATGTCTTTCCATTAATTAATCATTTCTTCTGATCATTTTCAGTGAATTTGCATTGATTCATTGAATAATTCATATCCCCTGTTTATAAATTCAAGCATGTCTAGGTACGTCTTCTAATTTTGTGCTATGTAAATGGAAGATATATACAGTTTTAAGTTGGGATAATTTCGAAATATTGAATTTTGCTACAAGTTTATTGCACTGAAATCTGTTATTATATTTTTCATAATATAGCATTTCATAAGAACCAGCATTCTAAAAACATCACGAAGGAGGAAAGGCACCGAAGGCCGTAAGTGAATAAAATGCGGAGAGGACGAATCAGGAAATGATAACCGATATGAACTGAAACGGAATTTTCCCTCTCCCTGAGTTTCACGTGTAGTGACACAATATGATGATATGTTTTGTGCTTTACAGTATAATGAATAAACCGAATATTTGATTGCCTTTTTGATTCATTGCCTTAAAATATCATACAGATGTACGACTTTGATAACAAAATCACCTAATTTCACTTATCTAATTTGATAGTATTTGCTTTTTTGATTTATTGCGTTCATTTGATGTGAATAGGCACACAATCATCTTTTTGAATGATTTGGTCCAAACTTTGATACGCATATTCAGTTGTATTGATAAAACTCTGTACTAAATTTTAACCATCTAGTTATTTATGTTTTTAATGAACCACTCTAAATATTTTTAATAATATGTAATATAATATTAAATAATTATGTAATGCATGTTTATTTTTTGATATGTGTACGGTCAATCAAACGAACTTCCACAAACGATTTCACCCAAAATTTGATAGAAATTTGAAAAGCGATGATAAATATCCGCATACCGGATTTCAAACGTGTAGTTTGCTGCATTTTCAATTATCTTGTTCCTAAACAGACAAGATATAATTTCAAAAAATGTATCTTTCTGTCTTGGAGAGATCTAAAACGTGGAGATTTATCAATACCTCGAAAGTAATTTTTTTAAAGATTACAAATTCTTTGTACTTTTGATATACGAAGAAGCAAAAAGCACCCAACCCCCCCGAAAAAAAAGTTATTTGTAATTTTTTTTCTCCATATCTCCTTTTAATTTTCTAATGATTCAAAAAATTGATTGCTATGATCTTGATTGCAATAATTCCAAATGTATTATTCTTACCATTCTTTCACGCATCTAATCCCATGTCGATTTCTATGAACTAATCTATTATCTGTTTCGAACTGGAAGCATTCTTTCAGAATATCGTAACGTGAAAGTGGACCGAAATGGCGATTAATTTTTAATTCTTTGCGCTCGGATGTCCCCTATCGAGCATTATTCAAGACGGTGCGTCACTTTGACTTTTTATTTATTTATTTTTAAATTTTGTTTGTTAAAAATACCTACAGAATGATAAGAGGATGTAAATTAATTTTTTGGAGAAATTCAACTTCAAACAATTATTTATATATATGAGCAATAAACAAGTCTTCGTATTAGGTGAATTATTATGCATCGAATTACTTTTCCGAGTGCAAAAGTTTAAAACAATCTTAATTTGAAAGTAGACTTTGTTCAGTGAGTTTTACATTTAAGAGGATATTTCATTCAAGGCGCAAAATTTTCAATTCTTGGAAAGATTCTACAGGATTAATAGGCCATATTTCAAACTGCAATATATGCAAATTTACGTCTTCAATTTCAAACAAACACAATAAAAACATTCAACCAATTCAGTATTAAATCACCGAAAATTCGTCTTAGTATTGTGGGGACTAATCTGTGTGTGTGTGTGTGTTGGCACTCTACTACGCCGTTTGACCTACAGTTATCAAATTTGGCACATGTATAGCTTGGATTTCGGAAATGGGCAGCTCAGAGCAACTTTTTTTTTTTTTGAATTTTTATTAATTAAAAATTAAGCGAAATTTTGGAGTTTTCCGCTTTAACTTCCAAAATATTACAGAACTGAACACATTTTTACATCACTTAAAGCTAAAAAAATAATCTTTTCAATGATATCAATGTTTTAACTTATAAATTAAATTTCTATTTTTAAGGAATTTTTTTAAAAAAATATTTTAATTATTTTTACTAACAATTTTTTTCGTACAAAATGAAAATAATATTCAACCTTTACGAGCACGTTATGAGTACGTGAGGAAAATTAGCTTCTATCAGCGTGTTGCCACCATGTTGACAAAAGATTAAGTTAACTCTAAGTTGAAATTCAACCTAGGAAAGTGTAATGTTCAGCACTCATTCGTTGGAATTAATATGAAATGTGATATTTTCAATAAAAAAATGAGATAAAAGCTTTATTTGGCGTTTTAAAATAGCTATATTTTTAATTCAATAATTCAGTTTTATTTAAGGCATACATAGTTTAATAATACAGGAAATACGTTCTAATTAGGGACCAACAGCTAATTTCTAAAACTTTATTAACTGGCTATATATCTAATAAGGAATGGTCTAAATGAAATAAATAATTATATTTTATACAGTTCGGATCAATAAATGTTCTGATGGATTACAATTTTAAAATTTTTGTTCAGGTACTCTCTTCTGCGAGAGATGTTTACTAAAATATTCTTGAGACACTAATATTTTAAATAAAAAAATTCTACTCTTTTGCAATTAAAGCTGATCGAGTTATAAAAATTTGAATGCCTCGATTCTCTTTCTATAAAATAGAGCGATTTTAGACCTCTCCATCACCCGTCTTGAAGAAAATGGCCAATCAGCGCGTAGACTAATGAAATAATATATTTAAATATACTAATACTATATTGGTATAATATATTATACCAAAATAATAATATTTAAAGCTTTATAACTCAGTCAGGCTTGATCGCAGAGAATTGAAACGTTAAATTGTCAAGATAATTTTACTGAATATGATTTATAGGATCGGAGGACTGTACAACAATTAGAATTCATAATTGTTTTCAGAAGTGCGTTTATATTATTTACCGCATTTAAATCTTTTTGAAGGTAAAACAAAATTTTATGATGAATCAGAGAAATTTTTTTGAATAATTCTCTGAAATATTGCATAAATTATTCAAAATAAATTTGTGGTATACATAAGAATACAATCCTGAAGGATTCTATTTTCTATTGTGATTTTTTAAATAACATGCTTCAGGTTTCAGCAAAAAATTTTTCGTATTCATTGAAGTTTTATCTCTTCCATTTCAAATTCAAACGGCAGCTGACAGCAAACTAGAGAGATATATAGTATAATGAACAACCTATCATAAAGCTTCTATAATAATTTGAGTTATGTGACTATCGAAATATGAAACTTCAAAATATTTTGCTGAAGAAGCTATTAAGAGACTAAGGTACATAAATATTTAATTGAAAATTTTAGAGAGCATTACTCTTGACGAACCAGCTGGTCGCCAAAGGCGACTAGTATAAAATAAATTACGTTTTGATTCAAAACGGGTCCTAATTAACTAAATATACTTACTTTCAATTGACTTTTATGCATAAAGTGCCTAGCGAAAAGGATGAAATGAATAATAGTTTTATTTGGGGAGATGTACGAAAACTCTCTGTTTAGTCATTTATTATTGTTTTATTTGCAAAAATCTCACGAGTTATGTTCAAATATTTAAAGTGTTATATCGATTCCGTTCGTAACTCTGAAGCTCCATTCTCGAAATCAAATATAAGGCCCAATTAAGGTTAGACAAAAATATTTGTAAGTCAAAAGCTAATTTGGATTCTCTTTCTATTACAATTTGATCGAAAATTTAGTTTATGCCCGTGATGAATTTATAGATTTAATCAGCGTAGGTTTTCTTTTTTGTTTTAAACTGTTGTTTTCGAATTATCTAAATAAACATGATATGTAGAAGTTTGTATCACTTTAACTTCATCAGCATAAATATTTCGGGTGGTCAGATTTGAAAAGAATTAGGTGACACTTTCACATAGAAAAAAAATCTTTCTGGTTATATAAATGAATTTAGTAAATTTATCATCTTAAGGAATAATTTTTACTCTCCTTTTATTAACTTCTTTCATTCTAGTAACGGTGTAATGTTTTAATAGTTAGAACAACGAAAGAAATTTTCTATTGATTCTTATGAAAAAAAATAAAATGATGGAAATTTTTTATTGGCTCAAATTTCGAAACTTTGCATAATTGTATGCCTGAGATTCTGCTGGAATTTTTTTAGAATTTAACTATCAGTTAGAAAATAATTATAACGCAATAATTATATAATGAATTTCAAAATATATTAAAGAATAAAAGTTGAAATTATTTTCTTAAAAAATTGAGGATCAGTAAAAAAATTGTAAAAACTTTGGGCGTTAAAAACAATTCAATAAAAAAATGAAGTTTCAATTAATATGGCATGAATGAAATTCCTAATCATTTATTTCAAACTAAAATATATCATGAATGTGACTAATTGTGAGTATGTCAAAGAATAAATAGTAAGATTTTTTTCCCGTCAAAAATAAGGAGATCAGAACAAAAATCACAAAAGGATAAATCGCTTTAAACAACATAATAAGGAAAGTAAGCCACTGTTGGTATGGTATAAAGGACAATTTCTAAGCATAATAAAAAATGTATTATTAATGAGGCTGCAATTCAAATTTAATTAGAGTATTTTTTATAAGCACCCCATGCTTTTTGCTTAGACCTGCGTATTTTTAATTAATATTCTACTTTTTAATATAATAATAATTAATTGTTTTTATTTGCTATTTTACCCCTTAAATGTGACATTTGTAAGGTATGAAGGCTTTCACTTTTAACCACTGTTCCCTAAATAAATTATTTCAACATGAAATTTAATTCTTTCCCTAGGCATATGACGGAGCATATTTTTATCTTATTCTTTTGACAGAGTACCATTTTTTTAAAAATTTTTTTTATTTTCTAATTAAATGACACTTTTGGGATCTTATTGCTTTTTTATTTAACTCAGTATATTTAATTATATTAACGTCCGTTTTAAAACTACATGTGATTTATTTTGAGATTCATCTCCTGATTTTAAATAGTGTTCAGATGACGAGATCTCAGCTGACAGCTATTATTCTCCAAACTTTCAAGCTACACTAACTTTAAGGCATTTCCTTCATAACCGCTAATTGTATGCTTAGGTGACAGGGACGATACCTCAGCTTAGCTCAACTCTCCGAACTTCTAACCCACTAATGTGATGACGTTTCCCTCATGATTGCGAATTCAATGCTCAAATGATGAGGACACCTCAAACGACACTACATTTTCCAAACTTCCAAAACTCGCTAATGCGAGGATATTTCCCTCATGACACCTAATAGAATGCGCTTAAGGTGGAAAAATATTGTAGAACCCGTGATCCCTCAATATTTTGATGCATCTAAAAGTCCATAGAATCCATCAGATGTGTAGGTTCCATGGGAGTTTTGTATATTTTTATGAATGATTTGTTGTTTGTTAAGAAATAAGATAATTTGACTCACGGGTAATGTTCGGGAAATTTTATGTAGTGATTAATAAAGCCGATAAGTAGCATGATTTATTTACTCCTTTGCATTAAAGTGTCTCTTCTCTAGCACCTTCTACATAATACATCATTTTGACATGTTTCGATTTAAGTAATTAAGAAAAATACCAACAGAGTCATAAGCAGTCACATATTATTTTTTCTGAAAAAATTAACTTACACAGTTATGTTATTTTTACTTCTTGAAGCAATAAAATTAACCATTATAATCATTGAATAATTATGCTTCTAATTAATTTTCTGAGTGCAAAGGGTTAATAAAAAGATAGGCATGTATTTCTCCTGTGTCTTAGTTCAAAACCAGATTTCGCCAAAGAATTTTGGGTCTGATTTAAATTAAATCCATATTGGCCAAATATCCTCCCGTTGGTGCGGTGCGAAAACTTGGAGGGAGTGTCAGCTCATTTGTCGTCCTCGGTATGCGATCGTGATTCAGAATTACGTGGTCCACCTCGAAAGGGTTTTAATAACGCTCCAAAACATAATGCTTTTATAACTGAATCCTTTCCTTTAAATGTATGGCAAGATGAATTTTTTGTTTTTGAATTCAAATTTGAAAAAGATATCGCTTTGCATTTAAGTTTAAAATGTTTTATCTTTAACATTTTTTTTTACAAATTTTAGAAATAATATTTATTTCTGTAATTTTTTCTAGAAAATTTCTGAAGCACCCCCCCCCCCTCCCCATCCCGTCATTTTTGAAGCATAGCAAAATATAGCATTTGTATCATGAAGCATCTGAAAATGGTCCTTGAAAATAATTTGGGATAAAGTAGCCAAAAAAGTGAGCAAATGTCTCAACACAATCCTATCATTATCGTAAATTTTGCTGCTGAATTTCTTCTGTTGTTTGCTGCTGAATGTTTCTGATGCAGCATGGAAACTTCTGATTTTGCACCATGTAATCTAAACAGCAACTGCAAATGCAAATGTTTCTGAGTAGATCTACACAAAGATTCTAAGCAGACACTGACTTTACTACTAAAGATTACGAGATTAGGACTATGGACTTAAAATTATGCTGAATGGATATTTTATACGTTGCTGATTCACTTATTATTTCAATTTGAATAGTACCTAATTTAAGATTGATGGGCAAATTATTCTTTACTGAAATTAAACAGTGCTCATCAATGAACCTTCGACCTCTGTTGAAAGTGGCTAATAGAAATCAGGACAGAAGAATTATCTCAACTGTGAACAATAGTTGCATTGGCTGCTGCATATAAAGAAGTAAGTTATTGAAAAAAAAAATGTGAATGAAATTTGATATGTTTTGGTGTATCGATTAGGAAAAGAACCAAAATGTTTGTGCAATCATCTTCTGTTGTAAATGAGTTTTTATGTTAATGATTTAGGTTAAAATATTTCACACTAAAATTCGCATAATTTAGAAATGAAGAGATAATATTTGCACTATGTTTGGTTTAGTTCTTAGCTAGTACTTATTTGGTTACATTAACAAAGGGTTATTTAAACTAAAATTTCTTTTTGGTTCATTCTGTTTGGAAAAAAAAAAGTCAAGTTTAGAGTAAAATTTTGCTTCCTCGATTTCTATATTAATATGTTAAAATATTTGCTTGATGAAACTTTTGCGTAATTAATTACATTTTAATAATACTGATTTTTGCATTTTTTAAAATTCTTTTTCTGAAAAAAATGTCGGATTCTTAGTTCCGATTCCTAAATAAACCAGTTGTTAGATGACTAAATTTTTATAACCAAATAAAAATGTGCGTGAAATAATTTTTTGATTATGAACTAAAGAAGTGTAAAAATTTTATGAAAAATATATTTTGGTTTATTAAGCTTATGTATTTCATTTTATCTGTATATAGTCATTAATTGGTATAAGCAAATGAGAATCGGTGTGCTTTTAGGTGCGTATATGTTTAAACACTTGCATGTCAATATGTTCATGAGATTATTTTACTACTTGGTTTGTATAAATGTGCGGCTTTTCTGTCTTCCATAAAGTTGTAAAGGTTACTTATTTTCATATAGAATAGCTGTCGTATGAATTAATCGCAGAAAAATACGCAAATTGAAAGAATTATTTTTGTTGACTTTTTTTCTTTGATTTGTCCTTAATTCTTTATTGATTTGATTGACCTTGATTCTTACTCGCTTTTTTCATAATTTATAACCGCATTCTGGAATACTTCTGAAAACTTTTATATTTTTGGAAAAATCCAATGAATAATGCAGCTTGATATTTCAAATATATTCTGTACAACATATATTCTTTACAACATATTTAAAGATTCTTTGAGAAATGTTTAGAATTCTTAAGAAATCAGTTGTAAAGTATACAAAAGGTAGTTCCGTAATATGCAATTTGTTATTTTGTAAGTGCGATAGTTAAAAACAAAAAGAGTTCGAAAACACCAAAGGATATTCTCGAGATTCTTTGTGGCGCGAAATTAATTAAAAGTAAAAAAACCAAACGATAAATTAGTGGCGCCATCTGAAGGTTTTAATTGAAGGTAAAATATCAAACCATAAATTAATAATGCTATCTGAAGGTTTTATATTGTATTTTCAGAATGTGCACGTTTTGTATACAATATAGCTAAGCAGTAAAGAGAGTTGAATGCATTTTTTAATAGTACTTTTCCAACTGACTGACTGGGCCCAAAATTTGATACTTATCTACAGTTTGGGAGTAATAAATAAAAACCTTATAGAAAATTTTAAAATTAAATTTTGTCTAAATTATGAAGCTTGACGAGTATTTATGTATGTAATTTCAATTAATGCTTACGCTTTGTATAGAGATTTTCGCCGAGAATTTAATATTTAGTCAAAGGCAAATTTGGAAACTTTTGGATCGAATTATTTATTACTGTTTTGATTGAACTTTGGAAACGGCGTTTTTTAATTCTTTTTATTTAAAGTGTCACGATAAAAGCAGTTATTTTAAAGATTTTTTTCACTGTTTAATATTTTTTATTTCACTATATTTTAATAAAAGCATAATTTAATGCTTTTTACATACCTAAATTCATCTTTTTTTTTGAGGGGGGGTGGAATCAGACAGAAAAAACTTTCTTTTATAAGCATAAAAATATTTTTAAAAATTATATTTTTTAATTACATAATTATATAAGTACTTAAAATATATATAAAAAGCAACTTCAAATGGGATGAGGCTTTCTGATTTATAATAGGGTGTGAAAAATGCAAGCGATAAAATATTGCTTAGTAATAATAAAGACTATAAAAAATATATGGATTTGAAAGAAGGAAAACATATAATGAAATGGCAAATTATTATTCAAGCACTTATTTATATTCAACAAAACTTGATATGAAAGGAAAATATTTAATTGATATTGCATGGAAAAATGGAATGAATAAATGGAACTTTGCAATTAAATTACTGTCTTGCATTGACACAGTATTAAATATTTAATGAAAAAAAATGCATTAAAGGATGATACAATTTCTAATTATTTACTCTTATCACAACTTAATGGTGTGGATTCAGGTTTTAACAACGAGATATGTCTTACATGCATACTTTAAAAGTTAAAATAAATGAATACCATTATAAATAAGTTATTACCTAGCAGGTGACACAATTTTGTATATATGTACAAACTATATATAAACTGAAGCATATACATATTTTAAAATATCTCCTAGAAGAAATTTTAAGTATAATATAATTTCTAGGAATAATAAATATAGCACATACACTACTGTTGCATAGAATCTGTTTATTTTTTACTTGAAATGGTTTTAAAAAATAATTCAACAATTATTAAAATTATTTTATCAGAAAAAATTTGCATACATTCTTTCTGATGTGACATAAATAAAGGGAATTCGGCAATTATTTTCTATCATTACAGAAGTCTTGAAAATGAAAATATCAGCAGAGCTCACAAATTTATACATTCTACAAAAATCGGTTCTATTGTTGGTATTTGTGTCTTGAGTATGAAGGTGCAGGTGTTTCTATGATGTAGTCTTTCAATTTGACCACATTGTTAATAGAAATTCTACGGTCAAACAAATCAGAAAAATGTTGGTAAGTTTATTGTTAAGATGCACAAGCTGGATTACAAACGGAAGCGACAACAGCCTATTCGAGAAAAATTTGTTTTGCAAGATGAGTTGCATAGAACATGTGTCAGGCAGATTGTACAACAAAAGTTAGAGCCCTCCTTTCAAAGCAAGCATATTTCCTCTTGCTTAGCATTCAGCAAGACACAAATGAATTGCAAACAATAATGAAAACGATTTAATTTCACTTCCATAAGGAAATAGTGTAAAATATGTTTAAATATGAGGAATTATAGATATTTCAAATAAATTTTCCTTCGAGTTGCCAAGGAAAAATTTAATTTTTATCATACTTTAAAAATTAATTTATAAAAATATTAGCTCTTGGGTTTTTTAGAAAGTTATTTGCGAATGCTATTTTTGTTTTGATAAAAAATAAAATTGCAGATAAGATTTTAATACCAGGAGACCCTAACGTGTCATCTGTGACCACAATAACTTGCTGCTTTACCATACCAACATGATTCTCGGACCCAATCTTTGCCAATTAATTCTATAATGTAAAAATTCAGAGTCTCTCTATTTTTCCATTTGTTTTTCTTGTGTATATATAAACTTAACATCGATATCTCAGATATAGCACGACCACGTAAAGTGTCCTAACATTGATATTACTCTGTAATATCATTGTTAGGTCATTTTTCTCCCATCCAATTGTTATGACCGAAGGAGAAGAATGTTTAATGAAGCACTCTGCACACCGTCCACAATCTGACAAAAACATTTCAGATTCAATAAGAATTATAATTTGTTTTATTTTAATCAATGTGTTAAAATTTGTAGAAAGGATTTTTACTGTTGCAAAGAAATAAAAACCTTATTTTTCAATTTTTTAAAATTTTTTTTATTTCGTTGTATAATTCTCTCTTTTGAAATTTACATGCAATGAAATACCTTATAAATATTGCCTATGAAATTCGTTTGATTTCTTCAGGCATGATGTGCATGGAAGCAACGGTCTGAAAGGGATGATTCTTGATTTTTCGATACATTCAGTTGTCTCATTTTTATCTACGAGATTTCTCGAATTTTCACCCCCCAAAAAAATCATAATATTGTAATTTAATTTCAAATGTACCCATTTTATTTTGATTTCATTGAAGAAATAAATGGAGGAAAAGTTCAGTACAATGTTAGTAGGAAGAAAAACTCATGGATTTTTGAAAATATTTCTAGCGCTGACTAACGTCAAGTATATGAGCAATTTTTACCAAGATTTGCGATAAGTTTATAAATTATATAAGAAACCGATATTTAAAATATTCACTTAATGAAAAAAAGAAAATGATAGTTTTTATCAGAAATCAGTTTTGTGAGAAAATAGATACATTAAAATGCTTTCTTGTTTTAATATCAAAATAAACTTGATACCCCCCCCCCAAAAAAAAATTATTATTTCTACTAAATTTATCTTAATTATTTCGTCAAAAATACTTAGATTAATAATACTTTTAAATAAAAATATTATCAATAAAATATTTACCTACCATAGACGAAAGATTATATTAATATTTTCAGAATTAAAAAAAAATGCAATGAAAAACAAGAATTTGAAACAGAAAATCATACAAATTTTTTATTCTGAAATTTTTAATAACAAATTATATTTTTTCGAAATGAATGCATATTTTTATTATTATCGTATTATTAAGTAATTATAATTTTTTTATAACATATTTTAATCAGTGAACTATATATTCATTATATATTGCTATTTTTATTTTTAAGTACTAAATATGAAAACTAAAAATTGGAAGAAATTGATGCGAAATTCTTTTGAATGTAAGTAAAAAAAAAAAAAAAAAAATGTATTACAATCGTAATGCATTTCAATTAGTAATAATTTCTCTAAATCATTTAATAACCAATTTTTTTATTAGTTATGAAAATTTATAAAATCCTATTTCGCTATTTTTTTTAACAAATTCTATTCTATTTTTGCGTCTTTATTCTTGTTTAATAAAAAATAATAATTTGTAGTTTTAATGCTTGTACAATGTTTCAAAATTTTTAATTGTTTTCCCATACTTTATTAACTCTGAGAAAAAAAATGGCAATGAAATTTTTATATTTTTCGATTGAAAATATTTGGTTTTTAAATTCCTAATGCCCTTTTTTAGATGTTTTTAAGATTTATTACATTAAAATTTAAAAATGCACGTTTTTATTGGCTTTAATATTGAATGTACTTGGTTCCTAAATCTCTTGTGCTTTTAAAAAGTGCTTTTAAGATTCAGAGTTCATAACTTCTAAATTCTTAATACGTTTTTTTAACGTTTTTATGGTTCACTACTAACGGCTTTTATTTTTGTGTATTTGATGTTCATTTTGTTATGGATTCTGTAATTGAAGTTTTTTTTCTGTAGTGTGCATTTTCTTTTAAATAAATATAATAAAATTTGAACGTTTAAGGATATTAGTATATTTAAAAAAAAAACGAGTGTTCCTGAACTAAGCAGAGATTGCAGTTGTAATAATTTCTTTAAAGTTGCTGGCATAAATTTAAAAATAATTCTGAAATGCCACATTTTAATATACTATTAGCACCTAGATACTAACCTTCCCATAATGGCTTACTGCGTTTTTGCTGCGTTCCCCATTTGTTTTAATAATTTTTGGAATTTTAAATAAAATGTATTGAAATAAGGGGGCGGATTCTCATTTATACAGGGTGTTCCAAAAAAAAAACAACCCTGAAATAAGCGTTATTTCATTAACTAGTGCGATTTAGAAGCATACTTCCGATTTCAAAATTTCATCAAATAAAATGCCCAAATATATGAAAATAATTTGGATTATGTATGTAGTGATTTAATTAGTGGCCATTACCATTCCACTGTTATACTGAACGCATCCAATTCAATTTAGTTTTATTGTATTGCAATAGATGGCGCCATGGGTTCTACTAATCCAATGACCATAAGTTGGAGTGAAAAGCGAGCTGTTGGCATTCGCTCGAGGGAAGAGAAGGACGGAGTAGGGATTGCAATACCGGACCAAAATTTCAATACCGGTATTCGGTATTTTTTAGATCTTAATACCGGGATACCGGTTTCAATACCGGTATTAGAAATTTTAGAAAAAGAAAGAAAACAAGGTGTTTCTTTGTTTTATCTGCCAGTTTTATAAGAGAGTGTAATATCACAAAAAATAATATGGAACTTTAAAATTATAACAGTATATAAAGAATCACAAAAAAGTAAAGGAACAACTTATTTATTTAAATCACAAAAAAAGTGTAAATATCACTATTCAGTCTGTGGTACTATTACAAATTTTTGAAATGTGATCTTAAAAAACTTAATGCATCAGTTGTACTGTCATTAAAGCTGAAAAGTAATTTTGTGTAAAAATTACCAGCTGTCGAAAACGCTCTTTCGGCATCTATGTCTATGTTCTTCAAATAGTGATTTGTGCTGTTCTTTCATGATTGCAACATGAAATTTATTGTTGCATTAGCTGTTAATAAATTAAAATCTCTCCGACATAATGCCTTTATAGTCAATTTTATTGGAAGTAGAGCTGATATAGTTTTGGATATTAAAACGAATTCACTGTCTGAAAAAATTAATTTGCAGGTTTAAGTCGGTTACTGCTTTTTGGATTGGATTTCTAAATTTCAAAAACCGTTCCATCATTAGGAGTAAACTGTTCCAACGTGTCTTAGAATATATTATTAACATATATTCTGCTTTATTTTCAGTTAGTATATCTTTTTTAATATGGAATTTTTTGTAGGGGAAAGTTTAAATATCTTAACAATTTTTCGTACTTTATAAATTATAGGAAGCAATTCTTGATGGGTTAATACTTCATCCTCATTAGCAATATCTTCTTCCACAATTACATTGTCATTATCTTCATTGTCAATATCACTCTCACTCTTACTCTCTTCAATGTCGGAATCCGAAGTTTCTATATCCACAATATTTGGATTCTTCTGTTCTTTATTTTTTTGGTATAATACATCTATTACTCCTAATTGAAATCCATGAGCATAGCACAATTGCTGATTTGCACCAATCAACTTTCCAAATTTTTTCATAACTGTTGCTCCATTAGTCGTTATAGATACAATATCTTCTTTCAGGGATAATCCATGTTTCGCTAATTTAGATTTAAGCAATTAATGAAGCCATTAATTAGCTAATTAATTTCGCCAGTTGGGGAGACATAAAAACAAAAACGTATACTATTTTGCTATGTTGGCGATCCTTGAACATATAGTGGAGACAATTTAAAAAATTTCTAGTAAATACCGAAAAACCGGTATTTAAACTTGTGAATACCGGTATTACGAAATTGTAAAATGGCTCAAAATACCGGTATTCGGTATCCCGGTATACCGGTATTGCAATCCCTAGGAGGGAGGGGTCATCGTGTCCGATAACGATGTGTATTTAATACGCAACGGCATCACATAGTTTTACTATGGGCAAACATCGTATTAGGCTTCGCCCTTGGTGCCATCTAAATATTTTACTTCTAACTTTAATGTAAATAATCTTTCCCGTCTTAATTGTTAATGTCCATTTAATTTTGTTTACTGTAAATAAATTGTTTGTTTTTCTTTAAAAGTTTCTTAATCTGTACCCTAGACACTGATCCAAATGGGATTGAATGAGCATTTTGTCCCACCCAGTCCTACATGTATGGGGGGGATAGTAAAAAATTGAAAGAATTAAATTTAATTCTTACAATTTCTTGAAAAAGTTTCAATGAGTAAAATGTTTTCTTACTCATCTATAAGGATTCAAAATTTTATGTTTCTATCTGTTAATTTTACTTAGATAAATCATCACTCCATATCATTGAACGATTTCTGAGCGGCGTTTATTGTAATTTTCAGGGATAATATGGATATCACAAAAAATTATGAAAAAAGTCTGAATCGGAAAATAAAAACACATTTATTAACTTTTATAACGTGCACATTTTGAAAAATTGTAAGATAATGTATTGAAGTGCTTAAAAACTTGTTCGCTCTCGAACGTGTTCATATACAAAGTTGCATACTTTCAACAATATTTGCTCACTTAATGTTCACTTTAAGACTTGTAATTTTAAGACAGGCTTTTTGAATTCGTCGGCCAAAATCAATACACCCCTTAGCTCAAATATAATATAATACCAATCAAAACTGACTGGTCAGCATTCAATATATTGTTTAGAAAATGGGGCCAAATCAAGAGTTTCTAAAAATATCACATCACATATTTACAGAAAATTGCCCCTGATTATGAACCTCTTGTACACAAAAATAAATTTTTAGATCTCCAAAAGTTATAGTTTTAAAGATTAATAATTCTATTTCGATTAAAACTACATTCGTCTATTCAAATTGCCGTTCTCAGAAAAGAAGGATTTAATTTTACCTAAGATAGGGACTAATTATGAAATTCTGAACTTCGTTCATGTAACAGTCCATGGATTCTACGAATACTGGTAACGAAAATAAGCCAAAATTTCAATTTCTGTATCATGTGCATAAAATCTGTCTCCTCTAGAAGAGTAAGAATTTTGTTGTTTGTAGTTGATAAACCTTTCTGTAAACATTAGTTAGAAGGATGCCGGGAATTCGAAGAACGATATTTATATTTTTCTATAACCAGGCCAGCATTATTATGACACAACAAAAGTCGTTAGAATATGCAAAGCTTCCTTATTACTGAAATGTGTGCTTTCTAAAAGAATGATGTAAGTGCAAGCAAAGAATTTTCTGGCTTGGCCTTCAAGTACTTTTCTGAGATCTTAAATGTTCAAGTTCTCAAGTTTCTCTTATCTTCCATATAAGGTCGAAGTTGCAACTGTCGATCAATTAAAGTGAACAACATTATTATGCTTAATTAACATATTTTTGTTGAAGTCATGACGATCGGATGATGTTATACCATATAAATATTTATGTATAATAGCTTTTCTATATTAAATATATTTGCATTTCCGAAATAAACGTTTTCATCTAAATTTGTGATTAGTCCCTCTAAATATAAAAATAAGCATATTTGCGAATTTTGCAGGCAGAAACGTGAAACTTTCAATGTGCATAGATGAAAGCAAGAAAAACATTTTACTCATTAATACTTTTTTGCTATGGGGAATATATGAAATTAATTTTTTTCTATCCCTCTTTACAGACATCAAAGTGTTTTTATGAAAATGTCCACCTTATAAAATGAATCTTTGTAATTAAAAGTATGTCTTGGTGCAATATTTAGGGAAGCAAAAAGCTTGTTCTATCTTTTTGAGACACACTGTTGATATATACTTAATTTTTACCCTCTAAATGAGCCTACTTTTAATTGCTATTTAGATGCAACGATAACTGCTACTGCTGATTAACCAACTACCTCTATGCCGAAGTGAGTTATTACTTTTATGCCATATTGTAACAGTGAAATGGTTCTTTTAAATCTATGTATAATAATGAAAAGGAGATTATATGAAATTATATTTAATGTAATTATTATATGTATTGCCGCATTGAAGAAAGACAGTCGAATCTCAATTGCCGAATGGTCATGGCACTGGTCTCATGATCAAGAGACCTGGATTCGAATCCCGCTAGAGACAATGCGATTAATAGTATATGTAAATACTTAATTCCTTGATTTTATGTTTTCCTTTATTTAATGTTCCAGAAGATACTGGACATTTCTTTAGTTTACCAGACAAGTGTTCTGGACTTTTCTTACTGTCTCCAGAAGAGTATTCTGGAACTTTCTCTGCTAGTATAAAAGCAGAAGATTTGTCAGTTACTGTGTTCTGAGTTCAGAGTTCAGTTAATAAATTGTTTTAGCTCTACCTCGTGTGTGTGTGTGTGTGTGTGTCATTGAGTTCTATACTATAGTTCTATGTGGCATTCTTTGGTGGAGGTGCTAGGTACGATTCCAGTTAGCGTGGAAACGAATTCACGAAGAAGCGATCGCCTTAAAGGCCTTGAACCAGAATTTGGACTTTATTTCCCACCACCCAGAAAGACAAGGAAAAGGCCTGCAGAACAGGAAACTAAACCTGTCATCCTGACATCTGCACAGCCACAATACAGAAACCCATCTGTATTTTAAGAAGACGTGGGACAAGACCCAAGCAAATGGCTGAAGAAATACGACAGAGTATCAAAATTCAACAGATGGGATGACATGACTTGTCTAGCAAATGTGTTCTTTTTCCTGGATGGCACAGCAAAGCATTGGTTCGAAAATAATGAAGAGAAATTGACTTCCTGGGATATTTTTAAATCAATGCAAAAAGAGGCATTTGGAGAAACACAGCACTATGTAAAGAAAGCAGAAGAAGAGCTAAAGAGTAGATCTCAAAAATTTGGCGAAAGCACGCAGTCGTACATCCAAAGCGTGTTAGGGTTATGCCATCAGGTCAAACCAGATATGTCAGAAGAAGAGAAAGTGTCTCATCTTATGAAAGGAATCGCCGAAGATGTTTACCAGGCACTATTGACGAAAGAAATAACCACTACAGAGGACTTTATTAAATGGTGTAGAAAGATCGAAGAGATGCAGCAAAAGGGAATCCGGAATAGAAAAGTTGAAAGGCTTCCAAATGTCGTACTAATCAATGGCTGCAATTGACGAAAAACTGGATCTGGCATCACTAATACGTCAAATAGTGCGAGAGGAGTTCCAGCGCCTCATATCTCCAGTAGTTGATCCCGAACTCCAAGACCAAGGCATTCAAGCCATTGTTCGAGAGGAAGTAGAAAATGCTTTGGCTCCTTTGTCACAGACAACACCAGAGTGGACAAAGGTCAAACCAAGACGCCAAACTTCCTATGCTGACGTTGCCAGACGACCTACGCCCGTAGCACAGCAAGCACAGAGGAAGACAGATGTCTGAGGCACTCCTGATAGACCATTTAATGTGTGTTTCCATTGTGGCCGCCCTGGCCATGTAGTTCGATACTGCCGAGATCGCAAAGCTATTTTTGAGGTATATCGGGCTAATAGGAGAGATTTCGGCCGTTCGCCGTCGAATGAGGGACGCTATGCCGACGAATACAGCCGATCAGCAGCCCGAGGTTTGTCGCCCAGCCCATCACGAGGACGATCGCCGACACGCCGCTATAGATCTCCGTCGCCATATAGAAGATCCAGTCAATCTCCTAGCCACAGAAATGAGGAAAACTAAGCGGTGCGACCTTCCTTGGGGGTGAGGCCGCTAGTGACAAAAATCCTCCGATTACCGCAAAGATGTCTGGGAACAATATTGAAGTAATCGTAGACAATGAGCCAGTACCTGCCCTTGTGGACTCTGGAGCCTCATTTTCTGTTATCTCAGAGAAGTATCGTCGCCTACTGAAGAAAGTTATGTTTCCAACAACTAACAATGTTCTTTTAAAAGTCGCCGATGGAAATTACGTGAAACCAGTGTGAAAATGTACGCTTCGTCTCGAAATCAATGGCAGACCTCAGGCTTTTGAATTTATTGTTTTGCCGCAATGCAGTCACGATATCATCCTTGGTTGGGACTTTTTGGGCGCTTCTGAAGCTGTTATAGATTGTGGCTGCTCGGAGCTCTGGTTTCAAGACGTCCTTCGAGAATACCAAACTCCAGACTCCAACCGTTTATTCACGATAGAAGACTATACAGTACCTGCTCGTTATATCAGAAAGATTACTGTCTTAGGCCGTAAGAACCTTCGAGTTATCGACGTAATAGTAGAGGGAAATAGGATGCTCCTTGAACAAGGAAGTTGCTATTCTGTCTACTATAGTTACGCTCCTTAATGGAAAAGCCGAACTATGGGTTGCCAATGGACAATGAGAACTTCAGATCATTCCTAAAGGCATGTGCATCGGGTATGCCGAACCTTTACACGAAGACTGCGTAAATACCATAGATGAGGGATCGCCTTATTCCACGACCACTTCAAAGGCAAAGTTGGGTGTCATCGATTATACCATGATGATAGCTCCGGATTTGAGGATCGGCCAAAAAGAAAGAATGTTTCATCTACTCCAGAGATTTTCAGAAATTTTCGATCAAGATAGGACGTTCAAGAACGGAAACCAACTCAATGTTAAACACCGAATAAACACAGGCGACCGCTTACCTATCAGTCAGAGAGCTTACAGAGTGTCCCCATCCGAACGCTGCATTATCAGTGAGGAGGTAACCAAAATGTTAAAGAAAAACATCATTAAACCATCAGAAAGTCCATGGTCATCTCCAGTCGTCTTGGTCAGGAAAAAAGATGGAAGCTGGCGTTTTTGTGTTGATTATCGTCGACTCAACAAAATTAGCAAGAAAGACTTGTATCCATTGCCACGTATTGACGACACCTTGAATTGCTTGAAGGGAGCAAAATATTTTTCGTCTATGGATCTCTACTCCGGTTACTGGCAAATAGAAGTCGATGAAGCCGATCGTGAGAAAACAGCTTTTATTACACCTGAGGGATTATACGAGTTTAAAGTGATGCCATTTGGCTTATGCAATGCTCCTGCAACTTTTGAAAGGATGATGGATAATCTTCTGCGACATTTAAAATGGACAATAAGCCTTTGCTATTTAGATGACATTGTGTTGTTCTCAGAAACATTAGATGAACATCTTCAGAGGTTGAATACCATCCTTCAGTGCATACAGAACGTCGGCTGTATCCTTAATCCAAAAAAATGTCGCTTTGGAGCACAAGACAAGAGATAAAGATTTTGGGACACCTAGTATCCAGTGATGGCGTACGACCGGACCCAGAAAAAATAAAGGCCGTGAGTGACTTTCCCGTGCCTAGGAATATCTACGACATCAGAAGCTTTCTGGGACTTTGCTCTTACTATCGCCGATTTATCAAGGACTTTTGTCATAAAGCCGAACCTCTACAGTTGTTACTGAAGGGGGATACAAAATTCTGTTGGGGACCTGAACAAGAGGAAGCTTTTAATACCTTGAAGAAAGATCTTACCTCCGATCCTGTCTTAGGCCTTTATAACGAAACTGCACCAACGGAACTTCACACCGACACGAGTGGATACGGAATCGGCGCAGTATTAGTCCAAATCCAAGATGGGAAGGAAAAAGTAATAGTTTATGCCTCGCGCACTCTGACGACGGCTGTGAAAGACTATT
This sequence comes from Argiope bruennichi, assembly GCF_947563725.1. Classification (NCBI taxonomy): domain Eukaryota; kingdom Metazoa; phylum Arthropoda; class Arachnida; order Araneae; family Araneidae; genus Argiope; species Argiope bruennichi. Next base: position 112,925,144 of record NC_079163.1, on the reverse strand, counting down.
CCACAACTGAAAGAGAATGTTTTGCGGCCATATGAGCTATAACTAAGTTTCGGCCATATCTCTTTGGAAAGGCTTTCAAGATCGTCACTGACCATCATTCCCTGTGTTGGCTGACAGGACTGAAGGATCCCTCTGGAAGACTCGCTAGATGAGTGCTGCGACTCCAAGAATACGACGTATCAGTGGTGTACAAAAGTGGAAGGAAACACAATGATGCTGATAGTCTGTTCAGAAACCCATTAAAAGTCGATGCTTCATGGTATGGGGATTTGATAGGTGCCACTTTATTCACTAATCTCTCAGAAGAACAGATAAAAGATTCGGTATTGGCTAAAATAATATGAGACCAAAAAAGTATCAAAACAAGTAGGCTGGGAAACTTTAAATTAGTCGAAGGTGTCCTCTACAAGAAGAATTTTGATCCGTCCGGAAGGAAATTCCTACCAGTGATCCCGAAGAATTTACGGCTCAGTATTCTAGAATCTCCCCATGACGACCCTACCGCTGGACATCTAGGATTCACCAGAACGTATGACAGAATACGAAAGCAATTTCATTGGCCAGGATTGTACAGAAATGTTTGAAGATATGTGATGCACTGCCGAGAATGTCAAAGGAGAAAATCTATTCCTCAGAAGCCACCAGGTCGTCTCGTGCCTATTCCACCAGCTGCCGCTCCTTTCCATCGCATCGGAATCGACCTTCTAGGACGATTTCCAAAATTTGACGACGGCAACAAATGGATTATAGTATGCACCGATTATTTGACACGGTACGCAGTCACCAGAGCTTTACCGACGGCGGAAGCTACACAAATAGCCAAATTCCTACTAGAGGACATAATCCTGAAACATGGAGCTCCAAGAGTTATTACAGACCGTGATCAAGTATTCGAGTCCAAGCTGGTGTCCGATATTAATGCACTGCCGATGTTTGGAGTCATAATGCCGGCTATCTTTCTGCTGAGCCTCGAGAACATTAATAGACAGTGCAATATCACTCATCGAATGACTACAGCCTATCATCAGCAAACAAATGGCCTCACAGAGCGATTCAACAAAACGCTAGCAGATATGCTTTCTATGTATGTTGATGTCGAACAGAAGAACTGGGACCAGATATTGCCATTCGTCACATTCGCCTACAACACTGCCAAACAACACACGACAGGTTTTACGCCCTTCTACCTATTACATGGGTGAGAAGCTGAAACGCCGTTGGATACGATGTTTACTCTTTGCTCCAACGAGTTCAACCAGGAAGACGATTACGTTAGCCATCTGATCAATAAGGCAGAAGAATCGAGGCAATTAGCACGTGCACGAACTCTCGAGGCTCAGCAGAAAGATCGCCGGCATTATGACTCCAAACATCGGATGGTGGCATACGAACCAGGGGATTTAGTGTGGATTTTTATCCCAGTTCGTAAAAAAGGGCTTTCCGAGAAGCTCCTCAAGAAGTACTTCGGCCCTTATCAAGTTTTGAGGCGGTTGTCCGACGTCACTTATGAAGTAGCCAATTAGATCCTAATTCTAAAAGGCGGAAACCGAAGGAAGTTTCCCACGTTTTACGCATGAAGCCATACCATGACCCAGAAGAACAAGACGACCAACATTCTTATAAAATTATGGAGGTTCGGGAAAGAGACATTTCTCAAGAGATTACTCACCGTGAAGACACAACTTATACTGACCCTGTGACTCGATCTAGAACTAGAGCCACACAATGAAATGTCATAACATCGAGACGCTGTTCTTCTAAGGAGGGATCAATGGCCGAATGGTCATGGCACTGGTCTCATGATCAAGAGACTTGGGTTCGAATCCCGCTAGAGACAATGCGATTAATAGTATATGTAAATACTGAATTCCTTGATTTTATGTTTTCCTTTATTTCATGTTCCAGAAGATACTGGACATTTCTTTAGTTTACCAGACAAGTGTTCTGGACTTTTCTTACTGTCTCCAGAAGAGTATTCTGGAACTTTCTCTGCTAGTATAAAAGCAGAAGATTTGTCAGTTACTGTGCTCTGAGTTCAGAGTTCAGTTAATAAATTGGTTTAGCTCTACCTCGTGTGTGTGTGTGTGTGTGTGTGTGTGTGTGTGTGTGTGTGTGTGTGTGTGTGTGTGTGTGTGTCATTGAGTTCTATACTATAGTTCTACGTGACAGTATTAACATACTCCAAATTATATGGAATATTTAATGTAATAACGTTCGCGAACTTGGATGAAATAATATTAAAATGTAATAATGTTCGAAAAATTGTATGGAATATAAGAAACAATTTCTGCATTGCCCAACGGAAGGGAGAGTAATGCATAGATTTACTTATTATTTTGGTTTTAAGGATTCCCACTGTTTTTGCATACCTTGCGCATTGCTTTCTTATTTTATACTTTACAGTTTGATAATAATTATTGCAATAATCGCTATTGCAATCATTGTAGTTGAAGAATGTCTGGTAAATTTTCAATTGCAAATTACACATACGGGGGGGGGCAGAGGAGCTTAAATAACATGAGGTATTTGGAGGCTCGATTGTCAAAAAATAAAAAAATGAAAACTATTCAGCCAAAGGAACCCAAATTCAGAACAATATTATTTCGACCTGAATATTATTTGATCTTTATATTAGAATTTTGATTTATGCAAAGGAAGTTCCATATTTGTAATACGGCAGTGAGCCAGAAGAATCATAGAAATCCCGATTTCTGTTTCAAATTTTATTTTGTCATCATTGATACATGCGGTTCAACGAGTTTTTATTATTTAAGTCTCAGAATATGAAAATTTGCATTGGCAATTATTTACAGTTGGAGGTAAAATTATTCCAAATGTACAAGTTTGACAATATTCAAATCTTTACAATCTAATGACACAGTCGATATCACTGCACAGAGATATCGAAAAAGATTCCCAAATCTTATTAATCTACAACTCAACAGTTAGGTATCTGCCAACTATTGCATACGTGCGAGATAGAATTTTGAATTATGCGTTCAGCATAACATGAACTGTTCTACTGCAAAATTTTACACGGTAAACGGGGAATTAACAATGAATTTTCTTGCAAGTCGCTATCGCATTCCTAGATCTCATTTCCTGTGGTTTTCAGTTTTGCAGTCATTTAAAAGGAGTGGTTTACAAAATGAACGGAGGATCGTATAATTCTGCAAGTCAGATGAACTGCGACGTTCTGTGGTAGAATATGCAATATAAAATTTGGAACGTTTGACTAAATTAATTTTTTACTATTGTGCCCCAAACACCTCACGTTATTTATGGTCCCCTAAATATATAGCTTTAAATGCTTTCAGATTTAAACTATTTTGATTATATGACGTTTCTGGGTTGAGGGTTTTTGATAATTTTCATGATTTAATTAAAAATATTAGAAAAATTTATCTTATCAATTTTTTATTAGAAATTTCACGCTTTTTTATTCATGAGATAGAATGAATTTAAACATATTAAGATCTGTTATTTAATCTTTTGTGGTTCACTGTCTAGTACCACTAAAGTTCCTAGTTTGGCTCTCTAAAATTGATGTTGTATATATTTTCCCATTTATTGAAATTGAATTATTTCGGTTTAGTGGCCAGGTCCAAATTAATGTATAGTATTCTAATAAAATCAGTGGACTGCAAAGAGTTAATGAGAAAATTATTGAAAAAAAGAGCAATTTTAAAACTAAAGAAAGCTCCACACAAGCAAATATCATTTAAAAATAATTTTAATTAAATGCTTATTACCTCATATCTACATTTGAATTAATCGTTTACGTTGATATTTCGATACATCATGAAACCCAAAAAATATGGCTAAAGAACGAAATAACTGATTTCAAGTTTGCGTTTAAATCGTTTCATAAATCTGCATGTTTTGGTTTGCCATTTATCTATATATATGGTAGAATATTACACCTTTGGCTGATTTTCAGTATTAACTTTTTTTATTGGCTTCGTATGTAGGCTCACGATTCTGTTGCGACTACTGAACTTAATTTTGTTTAGTTTTGTATTTATTGTATTTTTTTGTATTTATTGCATGATTTTTCAAACACAGTGGTCATAGGTACAACATAATGTTTTAATTTTGACTGTGGATAACATAAAGTGATAAGTTAGTTATTCTTGATTAAATCTCAAACTTTTATAAGCAAAAGAATGTTGTTTACAAGAATAAGTAGTTTTTATGTGTTCGTTTATTTTAAAATATATTCATTATGTTACAGTTTAATAAATGAGAAAAGTCTTTTTTGAAATTTGCAATTTGAAAGAAAAATATTTTCAGAATTTATTTTTTCTTAATTTATTTTTAATTCTTTCTTTAGCAGAGTTTCTTCTTCTAAGTCCTTTTCTATGTTTATTTTTGGGGCCTTTATTTGATTTAAATGCAAGTAAGGCTAGTTTTTCAAGAATGTCAGTGATAATCTTTGATTCAACCTTTGGTTTTTCTTTACTTGCTCCTATTTCTCGCTGATCCATAAAGAAAGGCATCACATTTTCAGGAGATACTGAGTAAGTCAATGGTATATTTAGACTTGACAAAAGCTTGGGCCAGAGTCTGTGTTGACGAACTTTCAATGGTTGAATCATGTACAAGATACGAATGAATCATTTGCTTATCAATTACAGATGAAAGCAGAAACTCGTCATTGGTAAAAATATTCTTGTTAAAGGAAGCAAAATCTATAAATTATAACACTAAACTCTTCCATGCTAAATTTGTCTCCAAATATTAATCCAATCTAGCCATAACATATATAATGGATTTAAGGGCATTATTTAATGTTGGCATCCTGATAGTAATAACTGTTCACTGCCTGATAGTAATAAATCTTGAATGGGTCTTTTATATTGGGTGCATCCAATTAATTGTTGTGAGGATAAAAGGCCATCATAATCGCACCATTTTTTTTTTTGTCATCTCAGTGACAGGAACAGTTACAAGAGTTTTGTGGTTCCAAAGAGTAAGAGTGTAGAAATTTTCGGGACATGGTTGATTATGATTGATAAAGTGTTTAAATAATTGAAGAAAAATAATCTTGTAAAACAATCCGATAATCGAAAAGTAATCTAAAAGTCGAAAAGAATCGTAGATAAAAAGTAATCTAAAGATGAAACCACTTAGAAGTAAGACATTGCGCCGTACCTGGTCTCAAATTATAGATTGAAGTATGCTTAGAAATCAAATATTTTCCTTAAATCTTTCTTTCAAGAATAAATTTCCAATCTACAGAGAAATAAAAAGAGAATTTACTTGAGGCTCTCAAAATATATTTGGCTTGCTATCAATACCATGTTTTATAAAGATTGGAATGCAAATCTCTTAAGATAGGCTATAAGACCAAGGATCAAATCGAGATGGCATACACAGATTACCATTTTCTTCACAATCTGAGAAAATTATTTTCTTTGAAGTATCCCTACTTTCACCTAAATAAATATTGTGCGTCTGACCTGGTCAAAGTAACAGCACATCATGGGAGCCAAAGGTGCACCATTACATTTAAATCTTTAACTCATTTTTGTTTTGGTATAGAAAAATCAGTTTGCGTAAAATATTAATATGTCTACAGTAGGGTACCCTGATAATTTTTTAACTATACCAAAAATGTTATAAGACAAGATGTTATTTTATACTTACTTTTTAGGAGTGAAACATTTTTATTAATCAAAATATCAATTTCTTTAAAACAACAAGTTAAATTAAGCAATTAGTAGGTACTCTTTGTACTTAACACAAAAACTTTCAAATTTCGTTGCCTATTGTCATCCCTGACAGAAGTTATCAAATATGCAACCAATCAAATGTACAACTCTCCCTATATAATTTTCGAAATTAAATGTTTCATAGTTAATATCTGAAGTACCGTGAATATGTAGAATAGGAAATTTTATAGCTCAGAGAGTTTAAAGTTAATTCCGAGAGACTCTCGAGGTCAATACGAAAACAGTCGCCAAGTGACTTAGACCTCAAAATGTTAATCCTGTTTTAGCAGTAGTTTTAGTTCAAGCAAACCTTTTCTTTCGATTGGATAGTAATGAAGTAGATGTGAAATAAAGCATTCTATATCGGAAATCACTGAAATGTATGGAATACAGTTTGGGGGTACTAATTATCTTTTTGGAATTCTGAATGATTTAGAGGCACGTTTGTTTCGATAATACGTGGGTAAATGTGTAGAGGAAAAGAAACCAATAGATGAAAGCAATAAATTCATTCTGTAGTATAAGTTCCTGTTACACATGTTAATACAGATGCTCATAATCGGGATTTTGAATCAATAGTATAAATAAGTCCTGAATGCTATTTAAGATGTTAATGACTTTAACAAATTTAAGACCATTCAATAATATTAGCTAAGTTTAGTTATATTAATGCTCCCTTATTAAAACTACACAAGTACAGTTATTAGTCAATAAATACACTTTTTGAAAATAATTATTAAACGTACAGATACTTAATGTAGTATATCTATCTGAACTGTAACCGAATTGATTTTGAGACAAAAATTTCGTCTTTGTTGATTGAATGTTAAAAAAAAATATTTTAATAAGGAAATTCCAACAAAATAATTTTAAGAACAAAGTTAATCAGAAATTGATTTTGTTCATGTTTTACACTTTTCATCTTCATGGACTGGCAGAAGTCGCTGCATTGATGAAGACGAAACCCGATTCAAACTTAAAACTTTTATTATGCTGCGCTGTTCCGAACTAGAGGTTCGAATTTTGCTTAACTGCTAAATGTCGCCTATTTGGCAACAGAAAGAAAGATAATGAAATCTTTGCAATCAGTAAGGAATTTTTGATTTTTTTTCATGTGATATAAAAAGTTGTTTATGCTAGATGAATGTAAACAGTCGGTCCAAAAAAAGTATCCGTACGTTGTTTATTAGTCCGAAACTAATTAACGCACAATAAAACTGTAAATGCCTATCGTAGTGGAAATCTATTTACTATAAGAAGCATTTTTTTCCTGCAAGGGTTCGTCTTCATATTTAGATTTATACAAAATCAATTTTTCAAATAACACCCAATTTTGAATACATATCCAAATTTTTCAAATTAAAATAGTTCGAATGTATATAACATTTTGTAATTGAGTAAATGTTTAATGAGTCGATTGAAATTTTCAATTCTTAATGTTAAAGGAGAGTTCATACATTTCAAATCATGCCTTTTCACTATATTTCAAGATTTAATTATTTTTTGACAACAATTCTTATTTCGTATAAAAATACTCAATGAAAAAGACAATTTTGTCTTTTTGAAAATGTGATAGCATGTATTTTTTATTAAACTTCTATTAAGTTGAAACATATTGATGTCAATCAAAGGTGTGAGACCTTAAACACCATTTCAAATTTCATTCGCTTCTGTCAAATTGTTTTTAAAATTTGTCTCAATAACCAAAAACTTGAAGAACAGCTTTCTTTGGGGAGCATTTCTCTTTTACAAAAGGACTTTCCTGCCGAAATAAAAAAAAAAAATCTTTAAAATGGAACGTGAAAATAAAGAACGTCTTTTAACGTAGCTTTAGATTAAGAAATACTCTATTTAAATATTTGTGAAGGGGAAGAGAAAAATGGATTCATGTAACAGATTCTACTCACATTTCAAAAAAAAAAATTGTTTGGGTTACAGTTGTAGAAATGATTTATCGGGTCTTGAATTAATGAAAAAGAATAAAAGAAAAATTGTGTAAAAAGTTTGCCTAACATTAATATTAAATGTTAATATAATTAAATGTATGATTGAATGAAGCATTATTGAATAAAATAAAAATAGCAACTCCTTATGTGTGGATGAAACAGTGTCACTAAACTTTGACAAAATATATTTTTTAAAATTAAAACAAAAGTTTAAAAATTTCTCGTTAAATTTATTGTTGTACTCTTTCCAGTAAAAAGATATTTATCTGTTAAAAATGATTTCAAATATAGTTTGATAGAAACTTGAATATATAAATAAACAATATTATTATGTTTGTTTTTATTATAATGTTATATTTCAGGTAACTTCCGTCTTTTTATTTTTTCATTGATCCGAAGGCTTATTTTATTAATATTAATTGCTAAACTTATCCAGAATTCTATATTATTTTATTTAAATATTTATTTTTCGCAACTAAATATGCAAATAAAAGCATGTATTTCGATTTCTTATTTGGCCATGTTTTATAATGAATTTTGGAAAGGGGGGAAAAAACCCTCTAATTTTTCTTAGAGCAAAGTTAAAGATTATTAATTATTCATTTACTGGGTCATATTATATTTCACTTTACAGGTCCTGTAAAATAATAATTTTTATGGTTATGCCTGTTTGTCTATTCCCTTATAATATATTGTAATTATTAAATGCTTTTATTTGTAAGGAAACCATTAACTAATAATAAAGTTTTCAGTTTTCAAGAATTTTAGTCCTTTAGTAATTTTTTTATTATATAAAATTAAAAACAAGATAAAAACCTATATATTTTCAAAAAGTTGCAAAAAATTAAAATTATTAATGTGTTGATTACGTTTTTAATTGAAGTGAATCACTTTTTTTTTAATTGAAGTGAATCTAAATTGACCTGTTATTAAAAGAGGCCTCATAATTTGCCGTGCCTGGGATAAAAAAACTCTTAATTCGCAGCTGTATATGGATATTATTATAGTATAAGGAAATGGATAGAATGCCCAATAAAGCTCTAAAAATTAACAATAACAATCAAATGACGCCTAGTACAAGCATAATTGAATCTTCTTATTGTAGTTCGATCACACAATCATAACTCATATTGAGAATTGTGGGAAGTTATAATGTATTAACAACTGTCATTGATATTCAAATGTCAATTTAATTAATGTTTACTTGATAAAATAAAGTTCTAAGACGGAAAAAATATTTGGCGCAATTTTATTTATTATTTTTATTTATTATGTATTTTTATTAAACTTCTCATAAATTAAAAATTTGTAATGATGAAAATTTGTAATCGATTTTTCACTCGCTTCTTGGTGTACAAGAGAGGTGGAATTTTCTATTGTGTATTTCTAATGATAATAAAATATTTCAATGCTTTTAGAACTTAATTATCATTTAATAGACTAATTATAGTTAAAATTTGATTTTAGATAAAAAAAACATCATATGGTTGTAAATTTAATTTAAAATGATCACATGATTTCATAATAAATAAAAAAAAAAAACCTCTTTAAATGAGTTTTGAGCCTCTAGTCCAAAGCATCGTAACGTTTTGATGTTTGAGACTTGATTCGTCTATCTTCACTATGTTTTAAAATTTTCTCTCAATTATACAACAATGCTATAATGTGCACACAGAATTGAATTTAATATCGTCGCAACGCACGTGAGTATAATTTCAGTTATTAAAACATTGAAAAATGTTGCAAAAGATACTTGAAACTCATTTTTAAAATTATTAACATTAGAGAAAAAAAATTATTTGGAAACAAAATTGACATGGCTAAGAAGCTCATTAAAAATATTTTTTTAAAAGGGGGATTAAAAATAGCTTTTATGGAAAAAAAGATATGCTTTGGAGTTATTGAATGAAAATATTAAATCTTGATTAATTTTTAATTCAAAACGTAATTAAAATTTTGTAAAACAGTTTATTTAATGAGCATTTTCTCTCCAAGATCTAATTACGAATCAAACATTGTAACTTTAGTTCGAATGGTTCTGCTTTATAGAACTTTTTCCACGATTTTTGCATTTTGCATGACAGGTTTAACGGATAGATGCCAGCCTATAAACATCATTTTGTTAAAAAAAATAATGAAATATATTAATGATTAAAAAGAATAAAATTGTTTTTAAACAAACATACGGAATGTGAAAATAAAAATCCCACAACCGTGATGTGATAAAGACAATACAATCAGGAAATTCAGACATAATAAATAGAATATCGAAGCTTTTTTTAAAATTTAAAATATATTATGGCCGTATTTAAAAGTTTCCAATTGATTTAAAATATTTGTCATTCCTTTATGCTTTTGCGATTTTTGTTTTAACCCCCGGATTTTTAATAAAAGTATTTTCTGCTATTTAATATATGATGTTTGAATTTTTTATGATAATTTGTTTTACTCCATGCTCTAAAGCACATACTTGCAAGATAAGGAGTTCTTAAGATTACTAATAGACTCTGCGATATCATTTTCACTCGACGTCACATTGGCTATACACGTTGTACACATAAATATATGCTTTTTTGCTGAGTCTGCTCTAATCTGTAGAGATGCATTTACTGCCTCACATATTTTAACAGATCGTGAAGCCTTCACGATATAGTAGTTGAATTCATTTCACTCGAACAGTTTTAATTTATTATTTTTTATTAGGAAAAAATCCACTTTTTAATCTCCGTGTACTTGAAGGACATACTTGTTTTTTCCATAATATTTAGTTTTTTTTTTCTGCTCTGATTTTTTTAATATTTGTGTAACACTGATGTCAATTTATTTTTCTTACTGCTTTTACTAAGTTAGTTATAAGTACATTTAGATCTAATGCACATTATTAGTTTTTGGTACAGCTTATTTCATCATCAAACATCAAAACATAAGAGTTTTCAGAGTTGTATTTGCTAGAGTTTTCAATTTAGTTTCATAATTATTTCTAATTCATATTCATGGTAATGAGAGCTTCAACTAAGTTTTTAATGCTCTAGATTTGAATTATAAATTTTTTTATTAGTGTAAGTATAATAAGTGTTCCTTTCATTAACATAATAAACTTTAACAAAACTTTTTAAACTACGAAGCATTTATTTAAACATATAATTTCATTTAACAATACAGTAAGCAAAAACTCAATAAATATCAGTAGATCTCTTGGGACTTACAGAAATTATATTATTTAGATCGAATAATTTTTTTAAATATATAAATTTAGTAATATTGAATCTTAATTTTAACGCTATACAGTATATACATTATATTCAGCAGCCACATTTTCTTAGACATTCAGCTCTAAAAATTATTACACACTAAATACTATTTTATCTTTTTTTTTTGTTCTAACTATAAGCACATTAATTTTTTTCTACTATATGCACATAAATAAGTTTTTTACTACTACAAATACATTAATTCATTTTGTTCCACTATCAGCAAATAAATATATTTTTTACTACTATATGCATATAAATAAGTTTTTTACTACTACAAATACATTAATTGCAAATAAATATATTTTTTACTACTATATGCACATCAATTCATCTTCTACTATATACACATCAGTTCATCTCGTTCTACTATATGCACATCAGTTCATCTCGTCCTACTATATGCACATCAGTTCATCTCGTCCTACTATATGCACATCAGTTCATCTCGTCCTACTATATGCACATCAGTTCATCTCGTCCTACTATATGCACATCAGTTCATCTTGTCATACTATAAACACATATTTTTAGCGCATAAACTCCTGCTTTGCTGTTAAACTGTTTACTTTATCTCTAATGTTTTTTTAGAAATATTTCCGTCATCATTTCATATTAGTTTCAGAAGATCCCAAAACAGTTCTGTTGTTATTTCACTGATGTAAAGTTTTGCATATATAACAGATGATTCTTTATACTACTTTCTTAACTGGAAAAAAACACACAAAGTAATTGGAATAACAAAACTGAAAAGGAGATCAGGGATGTTGAGAAAACGGATCTAATACCAAACTTTGTAGTAGATTACTTTAAAAATTTCGTATTATTACTTTTTTATGAGTTTGTACTTGAAGCAAATGCAGACGGAGCAGTTGAGCTTGCGTTATAAAGTTTTATGTATATGACAGGTAAAATATGCATTTATGTATATACTTTAAATTACTTTCTTAACCGGAAAAAAAAACCCACACAAATAAGTTGGAATTCACAGAACTGAAATGAAAACTAGTAATTTTGAGAAAGCAAATCCATCACCAACTTCAACAGTTCGAGTCAATACTGTTTGCGAGTTAGTACTTGTTTCAAGTACAGTGCGAACAGCTCAAAAATTCTGAAGTTTTAGAATAGATTGGCACTGATTGTGTTCGCTGCTTGTGATTGCTGCTCTCCAGAATAACATAAATAAATGACATTTTCTAAATATCTACTGAAACATTAGAAACCCAAGATCAGTTTGGCTATCATCCTTGACAATGAAATAAAAATCATTGTCGTTATGCCCATTGTTGATGCAGATACACGAAATTAGCGATGAAACTATTAATTTATATCTGCATAAGTCTCGAAAAATGAATGCCAAACAAAACTGACCCTAGCCAGTATATAGGGTCAGTTTTGCTATATTTTTAATGTCATCCATTTTGTATGAAATGAATGCTCATTCTTATCAATGAATTTCTTGACAGGAAGTGCTTACTTTCAGCCACTACTTCAAATTACCTGTTTAATCAAGTTCTAGAAAATCAAGTTTATGAAGTCTCTATTTCGAGAACTACTGATTAACCTTTCCGCTGTACAGTTTAAAAGTAAAGTTCCCATAAGTCTATAGTAAGAGTATTAAATTCTGTTTTGTACTTTATTTGGCTAAATGATTTTGATGGATGGCCTTTCTGTAATAACGAACTTCATGAAGTTCATGTCGAAGAGTTGAGAACAATCAATCGATGTTATTGAGCTACAAGGAATCCATTTCTTGCATGATTACGAAAGGATTTCTTTTGAAACATTCAAATTTTCTCTTCATTCTTGTGACACTAAACAAAAATCTACTTTTTGAACCTTTAAAAGTCATTTGAGCAATCGATACCTCGAAAATAAAGGAATTAGGGAGGAAACAAAGAATTTTTATCTTAAATTTTTAATCTTTTACAAAAATAGTTTTTTTTCTTCTGTCTTACTAATAAAGTATCTATTCTGATAGTTTACTATTCTTGCTCTTTCCTGTCATCAAAAAACGACAGGTTTGCCTTGATATTTTAAATTTAACAGGTATTTTAAATTAGAATCTGCCGTAAAAAATTTTCAAGTTGTACTGTAAAATATAATTTAATTTTCCATGCAAATAATTTAGTCAAATAATCAATTTTTTTAAAAATATTTAATGCCATGTAAAAATTTTAATCTGCATGGCATCTCATTGTATGGATTTATTACTTCACACTCTCGTATCAGCTACATCCTTTACAGCTCTAGTGCAAGGAGTTGGATCCTGTCTGTTAAAAATAATATCGCTTATTTTATCTTTGACTGATATAATTTCTCTTCTAATATTCGAGTTGAACCAGCCGTATAAAATCGGATTTGTAGTTGTAGATGTCATGGCAATAATGTGACACACAAGAAATGCCGTGTATAAGTTTTCGCCACTCATGCAATTTGGATAGAAATCTGCAATTAAATTAAATATATTCCATGGCATCCAGGTTGCGCTGAAAACGGCTGATATCATCATCAAAACAAAAGTTGCTCTGCGATTTCTTTGTCTTTCTTTATGTATCCTTTCTTTATTGGGGCTTGCAGAAGTTTTGTTATATCGGTTTGTTGCATAATTCAGATGAAGTTCAATTCTGAAGTGTGTAATTAACAAAACAAGTGTAGGTATGAGGAATTGGACCAAGACGATGACAACTGTGTACAGACCTTTTGCATTATGCCATGGCCATTCTTCAAGGCATTTTTCGTAAACATATATATCGGGCAATCCTACGTTCCTTACGGTTTGAGCGTAAGGTATAGGACTTGATATAATAAATGAAATCACCCATACTGCGATAATGGTTATGACAACTTCCTTATTTTTCTCCCGTTTTCCAGATGGAAATGTGTTCAAAACAGTTTTGTGTCTGTCTATAGCGATAGCACTGACAGTAGCAGAAGACAGGAACACAGTAGCTGCTTGTACAAAAGGTACAAGCTTGCAAAGGGTCATCCCTAAAATCCATCTTTTTCTAATCAATGACATTAAAGAGAATGGCATACAGAAAACACAGAGTATCAAGTCAGAAATGCTTAAATTTATAACATAGGCATAACGCGTGGTACAGAATTTTGTTTTGGTCACTATGATACCAGACACTATCAAATTACTGATGATTCCACTGATTATGAGCAGCGAATAAACGAAGATAATTATGATCTCAGCAGGTTTACTAAACATACTGTCGGTAGAAATATGCCGTTCTATTTCTTTTACTGCATCATCCAAACTGAAATTCAGCCTCGGTAGGAGGGAAATGTTCTTAGCGAAGTATAACAACTCTTCTAAGGAAGTTGACGACATGTCTGGCAGCAGAAGCTCCTGAAAAGAATAATCCATTATTAAATTGATTGATAAAGTTTTCAAAATTATTTCTAGTAATAAATTGCAGTTTTCATAAACAATGCAGTTTCAGGGTTATTGGATTGGCTTGATGGGCATTATTTTTGAAGCAACATGTGACACAGACATGTCCCTCCCCTTACTATCACAAACTGGTTGGTAGTTTTTCAGTTGATAAATGATGGTAAGGAAAGCAATGGTCAGTGGCATGTAATGGGGTGGGACAGGAGGATAACTGTCCTGGGCGCCATTAGCAGGAAAAATCGAGGAATCTTATGACTGTATGTAAGAGAAAAGTAAGGTTTTGTAACCTCTTATTTTCCGAATTCTTAAAAATTCAAGCAGTTTTAATCAAGAGAGCGGAAATAGAGTTACAGTTCATTTTGTGATCTGGGAATTAATTCAAGATCTTTTCTCAAAACAAATAGAATAAGACTAGAATAGGATTGACTTTGTTAAAGAAATTTGATCGTCAAAGTGCCATGTGTGAAAAGGATAACTCATTTAGATCCTGCTCAAAGATTTGATCTCAGTGGGGAGGAGGGGGGGAGAAAATAGGTATATTTAACATCAGAATTTTTAGAAATTTAATGATATTGTGGATTAACTGCGCAGGATATTTCTTGGGTTTCATCATATACATGATAAAATATTAGAGCCTCTATATTCATGACGACTCTAATTTGATAGCGGCATAATCTGAAATTCGTGTCAAATAATTAGGAATAAAATATTTCTATTTTCAAAAGTAAAATAAATCATAAAAATAAATGCCTTTTCTTATTAGGCAAAATGTAAAATGATTCCAAGTTATTAATATTTAAAAGTTTTGTAGATAAAAGAAATGATACACAAAATTTTTTTTACAATAATTCGTATTTGTGGAATTTTGTAATGGTTTTAGTAATTTTTTATGCACTTTAAAATTAAGGGGGAGATTAAGGAAATGCATGTTTATTATATATATTTTTTCAGTCATGAAGTTTTCAATCAAATAATTGTTTAAGCATCTTATTTAAACCCTTTTTAAGTGGTTAAAATAATACATAAAATTTTCAGAGCAACTTTGGTAAAATTTCATGAGAAACTTCCGAATGATTTTATTAAATTTATTCTGCAAATACTTTTACAAGTCCTTATGATGCGATATAGATGAAAGGGTAAAACTTCTATTTAATGTCCATTGTACAGTTATCTCTAATATTAAAAGCGAATACGTGTGTTTGATCCTATGAGTGTTATAAGCATATTATAATTTATATTTCAGAATTAGATCTAGCATGAGATTTATTTTGCATGTGGATGAGTAATTTAGATGGTTATATGACCTTATTTTATTTTCTGTATATATTTATTTTTGTATTGCTTAAGATGGTAATTTCGTTTATTTTCAGGCTAAAAACATCTACAGAAACTAATTTATCAACCAAATTGTGGTTTATAATTTACTTAAATATGGCTACAAGTTAAGTAATGCGCAATTGCTTTTAATTTAATGTAAATGCATTCTTGACCAAAAGAATAATCTTAATTGAATCTCATATTTTTAAGAAAGTCATTGTCTTGAACACTTTTAATATTTAGCTGTAAGGTCTAAAATCATTCACTTCATTTACTGCAAAACAACTGATAAATTTCCTTTTGTTTATACATGAAAATTAAATTCAAATGGTAAATGCACTTTTTTTGTACGCTGTTTATTTTTATTTTCCCCCTTTTCTTGATTGTTTGCGGTAACTGATATTTTTAGCATGACAAAACTGAAATATCTTCAATACTTAAATTGAAATTGGCTGATATTATGAAATTACTGCAACTAATTTAATGTTCTCTGAAATCTGATATTGTTCTGATATTGATAGTTGTTCTATATATTATTTAGATTTAATTGCTGTTTTAAACTTGGAGCTCCCTAGTCTAAGATTTCAAAGATGGGAAAAGGCGAATTGCACTTCAAAAAAAAGGTGGGTGGGTTGATGTATTTTTATATTTCCCCAAGCGACACTTCATTCAGGTACACTTATCAGCCGATGTACTGATAATAATTAGTAAGACACCCAGGAAGTAATGTGTAATGCCTGAAAAATGATTATTGTGAGGAATTTGTAATAATGTACGATGTTAATCCTTCGCTGTCTTTTCACATTAAGCTGTAAAACGTTGCATAAATAAATTTGCGTTTCGTATTGGTGTTCACTCCCTCCAAGGCTGGTAACTGGGGGTTCTATACTATGTTCCCTGCTCGTCGTCATGCCCCTGACCTCACTTTCTCTTTTGTACTTAGATCGAGACAAGTGAAAATGAGTGGTTCAGGAACATTGTGTTGTGCTCTCCAAGATCAAATGCTTCAACCATACAAGGATTCTCAAAGTTCTAGACAGACTTTGATTATTTAAGTAGATAATCTACAGAAAATCTTTCCGGTTTATTTTGTAAAAGTAAAAAAAAGAATGATATTTTACTGCGAAATCAAATATTATTTTACTGCCAACCATATGCTTGAATCGCTGCAATTATCTGTATATAATTTATCAGATTGAAGATAAAATTTCTTTTTTTAAATGAATAAAGTTGCAATGTGGCATTTATAATTCAAGTGATGATCTGAATGATTGTTTTGTACGGTATTCTAATTTAATTTTTGAAAAACGGAAGTATCCTATAACGTTAATTAGTGTGTTGTTGTGGGTTAAATATGTGTGTCAAATTTCAGAGCAAGTCAAATGAACTAATCGACACACATGTTTGCTTCATTTAGGAAAAATTTATCTTAAATAAGCTTTTTAAAATGGAAGTAAATGAAAAATTCTTAAATAAAATTAAATCAAGAAACAAAAAACACCTGGAAATTAAATATTTAAAAGACACAAAGTAAAAAAAAAATGGTAAAACAGGTTTGCATTTAATTACAAAATTGACACAAAACAATTAAAAAAGCACTTATCAACAGAAAATTCAAATTTTGTTATTTTTCTTCTCCAGCCCTTAAGCTGCTCAATTTTTATTACTATTACCATTATAGTCAATATACATAAACAAGAGCTTGGAGATTTCTGTCCTTGAAACGGGAAAACTTGCAAATTCTGGAGGCTACTAATTTGAAAAGTGAGATGAACTCTACTTAATTAACGAAGAGCTATTAGTTAGCATTATTAGATGGGAAATTAATATCCTCTGAGGACGAAAAATGGTCTTTAAGATGGGGGAGTAGCTTCACTACTGTAAGCATGATATTTTGTCTTGAATTTTTAAACTTCAGATACTGATTCTGAATACGATCGGGTTAAACAATCTACAGGTTCGAGTCGTTTCCAAAAAGCTTTTTCTTTCATATTTTTTGGTTGTTGCAAAGAAAATAATAAAAATAAACCTGATCTCAAATTTTTTCATCAAAATTTAATGTGTGATTGAGTTTCATATTGAATTTATATTACTACAATAGTGCGCAATCCGTAATTATCGAAGAAGTTAATTTGATCCATTAAATTGCCTAAAGATAAGAAGTTTTAGCACTTTATCGTGTTAATGTGCATTTAAATGTATTTTAAATCGTTAACATCCAACATTTGGTAAATAGTAATGTTAATAAATATGTAACATATTTCAATAGTTATCGGCACTTTTTAATTATCTGCTGCTTATTACAGCAAATAAATTACTAAATAAATGTTATGTTTTCATGGTTGGCATAACATTTTACTTACTGCCTGTTGAATATTATAAGAAATTACTTGCAATTTACGAAATTACTTACAATTTAAGGAAATAAGGGACAGCGTATTTTTCAGCTAGTGGTATCTATCACGACTGATTTTTTTTGTATCATAATACTGTTGAACCGGATTATTACTGTATTCATTTATCTGCATAAAGACTTGTTTGTGTTGAAACAAATGTATTTTTTTCCAGCAATGAGTGAATAGTAGGTAATATACAAATTATTCAGGTAATCTGATGATTAACTAGGTAATATTATAAATGAAACAATTATCTGCACTTTAACGGCTAAAAATGGGGCCGCGGTGGCCTGGTGGTAAGGTCTCTGCTTCGGAACCGGAGGGTTTCAGGTTCTTGACCCGATTCCACCGAAGAACCGTCGTGTAAGGGGGGGGGGTCTGTTGCACGTTAAATCCGTCATGACGAAACGTCCTCCCGCTGGTGTGGTGTGAAGAGGGGGTGCCAGCTCAGATGTCGTCCTCGTCATCTGACCGCAGTTCAATATTACGTCCGTCCCAAAATAACCCTACTGTTGCTCAAACGGGACGTTAATATAACCAAACCAAATTAACGGCTAAGACTTGTTTATCTGGACCATAAATTCAGGACTATTTCGTTGGATGTAAACATATATCGAATAGTTTTCCCCAGAATGGTCAACTTTATAATCCTTAATTTTTATATCGTAATAATTTTTTTAAAAAATTTGAACTGTCTCTTGCTATAATTAAAGCATTATTTTCTTTCATTTTGATTCGCAATAAACAAATCTAGGTTCGTGAGATCTTTTTTCGACTATAAAGGCATAACAAGTGAATGAAAAATTATGCCAGCCTATTTTTAGGACGTATTATTAAGCATCATAACAAAAAATATTACCATTCTTAACCCTTTAAAGGGACATTTTTTTCTAGTCATATTATGTTAAAATATTTTTAGGCTTGAAATTAGAATAAGAAAAGGGATTCATTTAGCTTATTAGATACATTTAATTTGATTAATTAATTTGGTTAATTAATAATTAAGTAACAAACCAAGACGCATCATTTTGTCTGAGATAAAGAACTGAAGCATCTAAGTTTGACTTACTAAAAAAAATCTGTCAGAACTTAGGCCAACCTACATAATTTCATACAAAGATTGATAAATTTGGTGGGAAGCATACTTCCCACGGCCTTAGAAAGGGTTAAAATAGGCAATGCATTCACAAATGCTACAATCATATAAATTATACAAAATAAGTTTGGCCACATGGGCCCATTGCTGCGTACGACTTTTAATGTTCTCAGTCTCAAATAGCAGCATTAACTGGTGCAGTCGTAACATGAAGATGTCTCAAGACATGAAAGTGCGATGGTACTGAGAAGCCGTGTTAGAGGTGGAAAACAAGTGCCTTACCCTAAAATCGGTTGAATTCAAGTCAGTTAAAATCAGAAATCAGAGCCTGGAATCCTGTTTCAATGGAAATGAAAACGCAGCAATTCTAATCACAGCACACGATAGCTAAGATCTTCTACAAGAGTTAATGGTTAATCAGTCCCTCTGCATGGCGCAAATGAATATTTATTAGCTAATGTATTAGAATAGGGAAAATAGAATAACTTTCATCTTGTTAATCTAAAGGGAATGTTGCGATTACTATTACCTTTGCAAATATAAGATAGCTTCTAGAAAACTGATGGGTTTGAAAAAATCTTAATTTGTGCGTTTTCCATCACGTTTCTTTCCATTTTAGTAGCTTGTAGAATATCCTTTGGAAATTAAAATGGTTAAGTTTTTCTAATCTAGAGAAAGATCTATTATTAAAACTCAGAAAATATTGCCAACATTTTTAATAATTTTATTTTTATAATTTTAATAATGTTTAAGCATTTCTAATAACTGCTATTAGTTTTAATAATTTTCAAAGATTAAACTTTTTAGAATTATTTTTAATAACTTGGTTTTTAACATTTTTAATAATTTCAACATCTTATTTTTGAATGTTTTTAATAATTTTAACATCTTTAATTCTCTTTAAAATACAATAAAAAAAAGTTTTACAAACATGTTTTTAAAATTTTTTTTATAAGTCAATGTTTTTCATGTCATTCAGTCTTCTAGTAGTCATCCTGTATTTATGGAATAATAACTCTCGCAAATATTTATTTTATAATTAAATTTCCATTTAATCTGAACTTTGATAAAATGAATGGGTAAAGTATTCAGGAAAAATGCATACATTATAAATGTATTTGCTTTACACTTCGTCCGTCATGTTAAATTTTCATGCTTACATGTATATATGTAACTAAAGCCGTAAATCAAATAACGTATTGAGATCTATAGTTTCAAAGTCTGAATCAAAATTAGAATAGTGAAGTACAAGCAGAATTTAGCTTTTTAATAAGGAACAATGTATGGATCATCCAGTGAAATCGCAAATTTTTTCATATATATTTAAATATGCTAGAAACCCATATCAGTTAACGATTATATATTTTATGACTTCACAAGGAAATCAGACTAAATATTTCTAGAACGAGCTCAATAAACTTTTTAATATTAATTTTTCTAACAGAATTATAACTTTACTGTTCGAACTTTGCATGATTCTCTAATTTATACTCTCTCGTATAAATCCTTCTTAAAACAGAATATTAATCGTGTGTTTGTTAGCTTTAGTTTTATGTATAATGTTTAGATTCTTCTCAAGAAAAAGCGAGTCCTCTGTAAAAGTTAGAGCAGTGACTCTCAACTAAGGATGGGGCTTAATTCATGTAATAGGAAATTAGTATGTTAACTTTTGTAAAAGACTAACACATTTATGAGTATCTGTTATGGGGGAAAAAAAAAACCCAAATGAAAACATTTCTGTATAAGGATGTTGCGCAGTTTAGTATCCCCTCCCCCCTCTTTAACGAGTTGAAAACTGACTTTTGATCTCAGATAGGCGAGTGCATTTGCAGAGAAGGGGAAAAGGGCGAAACGGAGAGTAAGCCGCGGAAAGGTTTTTAATAATTACGACTATGTTAAGATATCTTAATTTGTCATAATAGATTCGTCCGAAATCCCGTAATGTTCAGCTTGTCTGCCTGCTCGTATGAGCTGGGAAAAATTATTTTTTAATAGTATGCTTTGCTTAAAGTGGCTTATGAGCTAATGTAGGATCTCACAACAGCTATAAACAATACATTTAAAGAGTCTAGATTATTATAATAAAAGTATGGATGCTAAATAGTACAAAGTAATCATAACTTAAAGAATTGTTTCTATTTTAATTTGTTTGTATTAAAGGGTTCCATAATTCTTCTTTCCTTGCATATAAGCCATTTATTTCTCATATAAAGGGCATAAAGAGACCATACAAACTTTCTTTTCTTACGAATTTCGATATTTAATCTATTTCTATGAAAATTACAATGAGCTAAAGCGTCTAAAAATAAAGGATACATTTAAAAAAAAACTTCATCATAATCTTTATATATATATATATATATATATATATATATATATATATATATATATATATATATATATATATATATAATATATATATATATATATATATATATATATATAATATAAAGATTATTTCATTGATGTCAAAACGTTGATTAGCCGTTTCATAATTGGAAATGTTATTCATACTTCAAAGGTAGATTATAATAAGTTTTAATTAAAAATTATGACCCAGTTTTTTATAAAAAAATGTTACAAAAACTACAATTTCTAAGTAATCAAATGCGATTAATATTAAATAAACTGTTTATTAACTTAGATTTATTAACATAAGTTTTTTTTTCGTTTGGGAGCTGTACATTCAAACTGAAAAAAAAAAATGGATGTAAAACCTGTAAAAATATTTTTAAAAATCTCATGAATGCTTCTTAAAAATTAATAAATAAAACCTTTGTATCTTAAAACAGAAGTAGTTTAAATTAAAGTCTGTAATAAAGATCAACAGACGAGAATGGAAAGAAGATATGTGGTGACGAGCGGCGGATTATCAAATAAGCAATGTAGGCAACTATCAAGGGGCTCGGCAAATTTGGATGGTCTAGAGAGTCGATTTTTTTTTTTGTGACGTTTTAAGGATTATCTAATTCATGCTTTCATCTGATTTTTAAGGATTATACATTCAAACATATTCATCTTAAAATTAAATATCATTTAAATGTAGGGACATTATGTTTTTTTCCATATTTTCAAGGTCGCTTATAGATTAGTATGGTTCGGGTTTTATTTATTTTATTTTTTGTATTTGGTTGACTGACTCATATATAAACAGCTCAGGTATACTTTGTGTTTGAGCATTTAAAATGTATTGAAAAGCTACAATATTTTTTAATAGGTTTGTTTAAAATTACTTGAGATTAATTTAATACTCGAGATATTGAAACCAAATCTCTTATAGATCACTCACAGTTAAGTTAGTTTTTATTTCAATTTTTCTTCATATTCACTACTTAAAAACTATTTATATAGATGTTAAAAAGGAATCAATAAAAAAATAACTGGTTTTTAGAACTTTGCAAGGAAAAAAGAGGGAGTCGGAAGGTACATTGCTTAAGGACTTCTAAAAAGCTTAATCCTTTCTTGGTAGTGATTGTACATGATAATACCAAAATAATTGTCTGTAAACGCTCATCCATCTCAGTTTAAAGAAAGGGTTTAGTCAGAAAATAGTTTGTTATTATAAAAATAGCCACCGAAGAAGCGAAAAGAAATTTTTCTTGGGTACACCAATTGAAAAAACGTTTCTTTCAAGAATTCAAAGACTCGCTGATTGCCTCTCGGAGTTATCACGAAGTGAACGAATGTGGTATAAGTGAAGGTACTAAATAAAATTACAGAAACATACCCAAAAAGCGAGTCAAGTTATACAACATTGTAAAATATTGTGCAATATAAGTCTTTGTTTTTAGTGGATTTTTTAATGCATTATTACAAGTGATGTTTCATTTATTTCCCAGAAAGGTTACGATCTGAAGTATGGATTTTGGGTAGCATAAAATTGATTCTGAATATTAAATTCAGTTTTGAAGTATATTCATAGACTGTGGTAGTTAAATTTTGGTTACTATACACAATTCCTTATGCATCTTCTGGAAAATTCCTACCAACAGAAAGCATACAAATGCATAAAATTTTAAAACTGTAAAGCGAGCGGAGTGATACTTCTAGATATTTTTTTCCGTAATTGAAACAAAATACTTCATTAAATATCAAAGGATTTTTTGGTCACAAATTATAATTTTGAATTAAGATGAATAAAATGCATAAGGGAGATTTTTTTTCCATCATTTTGTCATATTATTTTTCATGCTAATTATACCTGTTTAACCAGTTAACTGTTTTTGACGAATATACTCATCATTGAAAAAGTACAACATTTTGCATTATGACGAGTTTATTCTCTGACAATTATTTTATTTATGTAATAATTGCGCAATAATTATATTTATAAATAATAAATAATTATATATATAATACATATATATGTTTATGATAATTTATATACGCATTTTCCGAAGATGTCGAAATAGTAACTAGTTAAACCTTTTCTTAAAATCCATTCTTCTATTAGAAAGTTCAAACTAAATCCTTTCTGAAAGTACTTCAAAGTAGACAGAAACTCTAATTATAAAAGTCTGTATTCTTGTAAATAGTCTATACCCAGAAAACGTTAAGCATCTTTAAATAAATACCTTGTTGCAAGCCCAGCAACTAAGGAGATATTTAATTTTAAAGTATTTGAAAAATATTTCATATGTTGCTGCATCGAGAATCCACGAAAAGATGTTTGACCTTAGATGAAATTTGTGACACAAGTTTTAAGGTATAGCATTAGATGAAAAAATTAGCCCCAAGTAGTTTTTTTTAAACTTGATTTTAGTACAATACTAAATGTAGAATTATTTGTATTCGATAATCAAAAATATAAAATACTGTATTGTCATCGACAATAAGCAAATGTACGAAATTTCAAGCCTCTAACACATTGATTGCAAAACTCCATCTTTACAAACGTGTAATAAATCAGCGTTTAAAGATACAGAATAAATGCAGACCAGTTTATTAGATATAAATATTTTATGAAATAAAACTTGATACCAAATAAAAATAGTCCATAAAAGAATTTTCAGAATTTTTTAATGGATATTAATATTTTATTTCGACATTTAAATTTATAGAATTATTTAAATTATAGGGAAATATTTTCCTGAATGTAGTTTTATTAAAATCAGATGACCTGTCTACCAACTGCTGCGGTGACTTAGTAATAGTGACTTGAAATGGGAGTATTGTTGTGGATTCATCCCGAGTTTATTGAAAATCCGTCTTGTTGGTAGATTTTGAGCCCTTAGTTGACAGTCAAACAGTTTGATGCTATATTTTGTTATGGAAGTTCAGTGATTGAAACTGTAGCTTGGATGTCATCCTCGTCGCTTGGTCGATTCAAAACAACGTTCAAAATAACGTCTCTCTTAACGAGCTTAAAATTTTCACGGGATAGTGATTCCTTTACTCGCTAGCATAAAATTATTTTTATATTGATAATATTAGTGAAAGACTTGAAAGTATATAAAGTTTAACTAGGAAAAAGAAATGAATAAAAAAATATACAGCAGTTACTTTTCTTAACCTGCATTAAAGTAAGAATAAAAATACCGAACAGAAAATAACAGCATGTTGGGTATTTTTTTAGAAGATTAGTTGATCATTTTGATTTGGTAGTATTTGTATTGCTTAGATAAAAAATATTAATTAAAAATAGAGCGTGTTCTAAAATGAATCAAGGATTCGGTAAAATTAATGAAATAAAAACTGAAAATTTTTAAAAATAATAATTTTTTTTTACTCTAGTTTTTTTTTTAATTAAAGTAACAAAATGATTTAAATTTGAACTACAAAATCAAATGATTATTTTTTGGAAAAAATATTAAATATTTACCGGCATCTCCTCCATCTCTAATACTTGATTCCTTCGCTTACAATGATACACGCATTGGATTATTGGATTTTTAATTTAATTAAGTGAAAGTATTAATTAATTTAAAATGCAAAAAACAACTTGGAAATGTTTCAATATCTCAAATTCCCCTTATATTATAAGAATCAAAATAACAATAAACGTCCTAAATAAGATGCCATCTAATTTGGAAGTGAAATAAATGGGTCGGTCATGAGTCAGTCAATGTTCATTCTACAAAGCTTTTAATAAATTTAGACCAGAGGGCTTTGAATTCAAATTGCAACACGGACCAAATAAAGAATATTTAAACATGTAACCTCCTCCCCCCCCCCTAAAATTGCTTTTTTATAGAAAGGCTAAGTTTGTTTTTAAAAACAGAGTTTAGGTTGAAGGTAAAATTTCTAAACCTTTTTCCTACCGTTAGGCATCTCTTCTCTGCCTTGGAGGATATTTTCTTCGTAATGCGTACTTTCAAAACTGGTTCAATGTAAATGTCAGTAATCGACCTGAAAGGAGCTTTCTTTCCTTCAATTGGTGAAAATAATTGCTTGCATAGATATGTACTTCCAAACATGGAAGCAATTTCACATGACAATTTTCAAATGTTTTTCATACCTGGCAGATAAATTTGTAAAATCTAGTGAATTTGGGATGGATTTAAAGACGCTATTCGCTCCAAATTCACTGAATTTTGCCTTCAGATCTAAACAGCATTGGATCGTGATTACTTTTGTTTGCATATAGTTAGGTGCTGTTTCTATATGTATGAAGAAAATAGGAGAGAAAAAAAATTCTACCAGTAATGGAAAATTTAGGCTTGTCTGAAATTCATTTCTAAGGGTTAAAATTTTTTGGCGGGGTTTTGATACGATATAGTTTTCCCCAAACTTAAATAGTACATATCTAAGTGCCTTTACCGATATGTATATTACTTATCGGTAAGTATCTGTAAGTCCAGGTTCAATTTTAAACTGCTTTTTCTAGAGAATTTGCTTATTTGAATGTTTTGGTAAATTTTTTTTTGTAATTATCTATTCTTTTTCCTGTTTTAATTTAAAATTGAATAAGTATTTTGTTAAATTAATCATGAAGGATAATTCTTGCAATTATAATATTACCATCGATTATAACCATGATATTATGCATCGGTACTAATTTCAATAATTCCTAAAAAAACTTTTTTTTTTAATTCGCATCATCAGCATGAAGAAAGGCTGCGCGCTGATGACTCGATTTTCGGTCATTAAAAATTGAGCGAATTTTTGGTCTCTTTAACAACTGACATAATTTTTCTCCCAAGTCGTTGAATCGCTTAAGGAGGAACAGATGTACTTTGATAGTTAAAAAGAAACTAAACAGCTTTCTTAAGAAAGCAGAGAACTGTAACTGATTTTAAAAGGAAAATATTAAAAGGATTTCAATTTTCTATTTTTATTATCTTTGTACATAATTCTTCTTAATGTTTCCTTTTTAATACTTAATGGATGGGATTTTGAGTTCATTGAAAAAAGTTTATTTCGCAATAATGAGATTGTATCTTTTCTATCTTTGAAGGGAAACATTTGTTATAAAAAAAGTCATTTGAAAGATACTATGTTTACAAAGATACTAAGTTCATAAACATAATTGAATATATTTTATCCTTTAATGATATTATGCATCGGTACTAATTTCAATAATTTCTAAAAAGGCCTCGTTTAATTCGTATCACCAACATGAAGACAGACAGTTCTCTGAATTAAGTCCTTAATGTTTGTGCTCTCTTCACCGGCAACAGAGAAAGTTTCGAAAATATGTAAATGGTTTTGTTTTGATCTAATTACTTTAAATGGCCGGTCGGATCAATTATCCTATCCAAATACCATTACGGAAATGAAGAGATTATTCGAAAAGCTTTTACATTTCCAGAATCATTTCTGCAGCTATTATTAGACAATTTTTGCAGAAATTGCCTTTGGCAAAAAGTTTCGAGTGTAGCTATAAGCTTTCAAAAGATGCAGGCATGCACCGGCCTTCACATTTATGCGCATACTCCCATCTTTCTATTGATCTTATTATCCTCTTTAGACTTATTTCCTTTGCATCTATTAAGATTTGACTTCATAATGATATTTAATGGCACACTAATGGGAATTTTACACATCAAGCAGATTATTTTACATTTCACAGTAATAATATTCTAATCTCCTCTTTTCTTGGAAATACCGATGATCGTCAACAATTTTTTGTTCAATTCTACCAACTAGCTCCGATGCATGCTTTGAATACAAGGGTTTAAAAACCAAGCGCACTGTTTGCTTTCATTTCTGAGTTCAAGTGAGAAGGAATGGATGTTGTTAAAAATGGAGGGAATTTGATTTTAGACCCCTTGTGCGGAAGCATGAGAAATTAATTTCTCGAAACAGAAGAGTGCTAATGGTTGCTAGAAACAGATAACAACCAATATCATTTACGTTGTTTTAAACAGTTTATCTAAGTAATATACTCTGTAGAACGTTCTGTTTAATAAGTTCTGTCATCTGATTCTTAGATTATTGGCCATCAAACATTTTTTGGTTTAATCAAATTAGTACAAAATCAATTTCTCAGATGTACGAATAACGAGTCAACATAATCAGTCAAAATGATACATATTTGTTAAAAATCAACCACGAATAATTCGAAATGCTAATTTCCACAAGCCCTGTGTCTTGTTGAAATGAATCAAATTCATCATTTTCAGATTCTTCTTTCAGCATCATATTTTTTTCCTTTATCTCGACGTGAGTTTTGTTTTCTTCTCTACTTGATGTCAAACAGAATCAAACAACAGTTGTTAACAAGTAACTTTAATTCATGAAACTTAAGATGTGTGTACATCATGTACACATATTCTTTATACATACTGGTTGTTAATTTGAAATAAAAAGAAAGACCAGTATTCTGGGGGGGGGAGGGTGCTATCGCGTTCATAGATTTAATATTAATTACTGCCATATAAAATATTCCAAATCCATGGAAAATAAAAGTCTTCATTAATACAAAAGCCTGTTCCTAAATACTCTATTATAAAAATTATATTACATAAATGAGAACATTATCCTGTTTCCCAAGAAAAAATCCAAAAATGAAAATTTAATCTTTTTTATAACCGTTATATCATACAGATCAAAGAAATGTATAATGTAGAAACTTGCCTAGAAAATAACCGATTTTACTTAGAGCCGTTGTATTCTACAGACCAAATAAATACGTAGTAACTTACCTTCCAAATAATCAATATTACTTATAGTCGTTATACCCCCCACACCAAATAAATACATAACTTAGCAGCTTACCTTACAAATAACCAAAAAATAATAATTCGGAAAATTTTGAGAAGGCATTGGATCAGAGAGGGTGAAACGGTTTGAGCCGAAAAAAATTTTTTTGGCTGGTTATCCCCTTTTAAAATTTATCTTTGGATATCGTGAAACTTGTTATAGGAATTGCATAAAAATAATTTGTAAATAATGTAAATAAGGCTGTTTAGTCTAAAACTTCTAGCTGTGCGTTTTTGTAGTTGAAATCTTGCACTCGGTACGTTAAGATTTTTTTTTTTAAAAAAAAGGAATGATTAGTGCTGTTATGACGCATGCTTAGGAAATGCTTTAATTTAACTAGATTGTGCAAATTTTTTAGTATATCCGTGACAGCAACATTAATATCTCTCCTATCAGTGACTATTGGTATTTTATTTATTTTTGAGAAATCATCTCAACATGTTTTTTCATGTATGTCTATATATGAGAACTGGTTTCAATTCATTCATTAGTTTTTCGTTACAAATACCTCCAATCAAGAAAAGTTATTTTACAGTCATACTGAAATAAAAAAATAATAAAGATTGCATCATATGTAACAAGAAAATGCTGGATAAAATGTAATTGAAAGATAAATTCTGCAAATTGATTACCGGATGTCCTGTAGGTAATTCTTACGAATGTACTTCATCTCAAAATAATTTTGCAAACCCTGTACAAAAAATAACCCCGCAAAAATAATAAAAAATAACGAAATAATTTTAGGTAAAACTGAATTTTGTCTCTGGATTTTAAGATATGAATTCTCTTTCAGTACATTTTCTTTCCAAATTCGATTGCAACCGACAGTACCGATGCAATCTTTATACGCAATTTCGTATGCAATCTTTCTTATAAATTTTTTCACCGATTTTTTCCAAATGTTCTTGATAATTTGATTTCAATTAATGACAATATGTTATTTTATTGAATGGGAAGATATAAAATTTTCAGTTTTTTTTTTTTTTTTTTCGATTTTATCGCAAAGTACTTATTGATCAGTTTAAGCATTTTATTGTGACAGCGAACACTGGCATTAAAGTTAATGAAATGTTTTTAATTATTTGAACAAGTTGTAGATTAAACTAATGAGATAATGATAAATATAAAACAATTAAAAAAAATTCATTGAAAAGGGAAAGAAAAGTAGTTTTCCTTTTGAAAAAAAATCATAAAAGTAAAAGGAGTAATAAAAAAAGGAGCTAATAGAAATGCTCTAAGTCAATTGGAATTACAATTCTATTTACATATATATTTTAACTTTTAATGAATCCCCAGTGATAATTTAGATTCAATGATATTCATTGAATCTAAATTTCTTCATACTTTTGTTTATTTTTCGATAGATATCATCTAAAATTTTTTCTATGTTAATAAAAGCTTGCTTGAAAACTTTTGATTTTAATTACTTTCTACTGTTTTTAGATTTTAGTATAATTCTGAATAATGAGTATAAATATTACGGTAAAAGTATAAAAAATAGTTCTCAATTGTATAGTACTCTATAATGTTCTAAACCTTTGTTGACCTTTATGAAATGAGTATTTAAATTAATATATTAGTTAATATATTAATGAATGGTTGAGTTCTAAAATTATTAACATATTGCCATTCGAAACACATAAATACACATAATTTCTAAACATTGGTGCATAAAGATGAGGGCGTGAGATCGATTACTTTCCTTTTTTAATTTTTAGAAACTATTTGAAATGCATCAATTCATATCATATTTAGTGTTTTCTCTTTAATCCTAAAAGCACAAAAATATCGTTAAACGCCCGTAGTGCACCAAGAAATATTTGAATTTTAGATTGAACTCCTCATTTAACAGAATGCGATTTTCAAAAAGCAAACAAACCAGAACTGTAATTGTATTTATCTAAATTATTTAACTTCCCATTTGGAAGTATTTTCTTTGTTTCAAATTTGATATTATTAGGAAAAAATTAAAATGTAAACTTGGTATCATAATTCCCCCCCCCCTAATTTCAAGATACTTCTTGTTCCTTTTCTACTACATGTTTTCTCCCAAGCACATTATTATTCGCACCAAATATTGTGCTCATAACGAGATGTAACACTATGCAATATTCACGTTCAATATTGGTAATTATCTACGTGCTAATAAGTATACTTCAGCTTTTTAATTACTTTAATTTATAGAGGCCTGGTGGTAAGGCCTCGGAACAGGAGGGTTTCAGATTTGAAACCCGATTCCACCGAAGAACAGCCATGTAAACTTGTCTGGTGCCCGTTAATTCGTCGGGGCCAAATGTCCTACCACTGGTGTGGTGTGGAAGTTTGGAGAGGGTGTTCCACCAGCTCTGGTATCATCCTCGTCATCTGACCGTGGCTCAAAATTAAAAGGTCAGTCCCAAAATAGCCCTAGTGTTGCTTTAAAACGAAAAGTTAATATAACTAAACTACTTTGATTTATAACTTTTAAAGTGTTTTAATTATTCTGAAATGACCTTCACAATACATTTGTACAATTCTCTCTGCTCTCCATTTCATTATAAGTTTTTCAATGCTCAGTGGGAGCAATATCATCTCGTAGCAGTGTCATGAGATCACCAATAATGTTCGCATGATGTTAGAGACTGGAATGTTGCAGGCTCAAGATCCGATTCTACAAAATATTCGCCGTGTGCTCGGACATAGTGCACTTTAAATCTGCCGATGGCTAAACCTTTCCCCCGTGGTGTGGCGTTGAAATTTCGAGAAGGGCTACAGATTCTCTGACACGCATTTCATCTTCGTCATTTGATCGCTGTTCAAAATCATTAGAAATGCCCTGAATAAGCCCTTGTGTGCTTTAAAGAAACTGGGTAGATCTATTTAAACTGTATTCTCATTCGTTTCCCCTTTCATTATTACAACTATGCAAAGTATTGAGGAATTTAAATCTTTTTTTCCATTAAACTCGATTGTTCAAAGTGGTGCAGTTTTCCATCCTTTTCTCCCATCTCCCGAATGTAGAGAAAATGAAATATTGACACAAAGTCTGGTGTACTTTTCCTTTTTAGTTTTTCTTTCTAGCCAATTATCTGCTGACAAAGATAGATTCTATCCATGCTTTGTTCTTAATATGTATCGTTAATGTATTCAGTATAACAGCAGATATAATGTAGGAGACTTCCCTTGGAATTCGCGCCTTGAATAAAAAGTTCTAACTTAAATGACATTTAAACTATTTTCGTTTAAGCAAATAATTTTCGTTATTTGTGCATCAATGGGAAAATTGTAATATTTTGCATATTCATAAAATAAATCAGTGCTTGAAATTGATAAATATTTTCAGTTTGTGTAACGGGAATTTTTGATCTGATTCTATTATTTTAATCTAGAAGTCACTTATAAAAAAACTCACCGAATCTTTTTTTTAAAAAATAAACACAATTTTACGAAGTTTTAAATAATTGTTGTAATTAAAATTTTGAATAATTTAATTAACTACTATGCAGAAATTTGGTCATTTCAACGTATCAGATTTATTTAATCTCCTTAGTTCAAAATATCTAAAAGGCCATTTGTCCGTATATGGATTATAAATCTTTACTTATAATGAAGATGTGTGTGGGTGTTGGCGTTCTACGGATTACCTAAAGCTCTCAAACTTGGCTCATATATACTTTAGAAGAGGGAATGTGCCCTTCTGGGTAAGATTTTTGAAATTTTAATTAATTAACAATTAAGCGAAATGTTGGCGTTTTTCCGCCGTAATTTTTGAAAATATTCCCACACAAAAATAATTTTTACATCATCATAAAGTTCAAACATTTATCTTTTCAATGATTTCAGTTTTTTTTACATATAAATAAAATTTTTATTTTATTTATCAATTTTTTTAAAAAAATTTTTTTAACCATATTTTCCAACAATTTATTTCATACAGTATAAAATTTTTAACCTGCGCGAGCACATTACGTTTGCATTAGAAAAATTAGCTTTTATAAACGTGTTGGCAAAATCTCAAATTAAAAGATTAAGTTAATTCTTACTGCAAACTAAATATAGAAAAGTGTAATTTTCAGCAAGTGTCTATATGAACTGAAATATATATAAAACATGATATTTTCTAAGAAATTAAATGCAAGAAAATCTTTGACTTTTAAAAATATCTATATTACTAATACAGTTTTATTTAAAGAAAACATGGTTTTATATACACAGGTTTTATATCCACTCTATTCAGAGACCGACGCCTAATTTCCAAACCTTTAGTGATAGGTGCATACATTTAATAAAAAAAAGCTTTAAATGGAGTAAATAATTATATTTTATAAAATTTGAGTCAATAAATGTTCCAATGAATTACCAATTTTAAATTTTTATGTTGAGTCTCTTGTCTGTGAATTATATTTAATAAAATGTTCTTGAAACACTAATATTTTAAATTTAAAAAAATTCCGCTCTTTTGCGAGTAAAGCTGATTGAGTTATGAACATTTGAATATTTCCATTTTATAAAAATGAATTTAGACAGTTTTGAAGAAAATACGCCAATCAGCGTTTGGAGTTTCCCCAAGGTTGATTCTTCTAAATTAAACCCATTCAAAGCTTTATAACTCGGTCATATTTGATCACAGAATATTGAAATGTTAGACAGTCAAGAATACCATACTGAATACGATTCGCCGGATAAAGTTAAATTTTGACAAATAATTTTTTAGGTGTACATTTATTGACTGAAATAAAATATTTCATTTAAATTCTTTTGAAATTAAAACCGATAGTTGAATTTTATGATCCAGAAAATTTTGTATTAAAAATTATTTGAGATATTGCATAAATTATAAAAATATTCAGTAGTACACATTAGATTTTAATGTTGACTCAAACTTTCTATACTCATATTTTTAAATCACATGTTTCGTTTCAGCAAAATCTTTTAATTTATTTATCGAAGTTTTATGATTTCAGCTTCAATTTAAATTTCAAATTTTACGGGAATTGACAGAAAATTAGAGAGATACATAGTGTAATGAACAGAACGGCATAAGGCTTCTATCATAGTATGATTTGTATGACTACCAAAATTTGAAACTTAAAAAAATATTTTACTAAAGAAGCTATTGAGAGACCAAATTACATAATATTTAATTGAAAATTTTAGAGAGCATTAATCCTGGCGATCTAGATGGTCGCTAAAGGCAATTGGTTAGTTTGTTTCATAGCTTGAAACAAAGTTCAGAAACTAATTTTAAAATTAACAAAAATTTAGAAATTACACGATGAAAGCAAAAAATTGGATTGTTCATTATACTGAATACACAATTTTAACGCTTCTTTGAGCATTAGTAGAAGATGTCTTCAGGAAGGCATTCAAAGCTCGTTATCGTTTCAAAACAAATCGCAAACACAAAAGCCATTATAAATTCGCTCGGTAAGTTTTGATTATTTTTTGTAAGAATAACTGAATCAAATCAGAGGACCGATTAAAAAGAAAAATAACTAAAGTATCGCATATTTACAGCATATAAAAAATGTACTTGATAAATTCGACGAATCTCTTATCACTGAATCGGGCTAAATCAAATGCATTTAAAATAAGCAAATAATTTATTCAAAATTTATCTGCTAATGTTTAAGTCATTGTTAATTTTAACTGTGTATTAAAAAAGAATGCTTAACATTTGCTACGATGCACTCGACATTTTTTATCTAGATTTAAACACATTAAAATATTAAGCATGTTTGTGATATATTTATAAGCTTTCTTCACTTATGCTTTTACTGTCACTTGAAACCTAAACTTTGGACGCAGCGCAGATACTCTGTTATCACATATGATCAGAATTGAAACGGATCGACTTAAAAAAAAAGGGGGGGGGTCACTCTATGAGGAAGCATAAACAATGCAAAAGTAACTTTTCTAAAACTGAGGAAGTTTAACTTTTAATTGATTTGCAAATATTCTCATTTGCAAGTCAATTAAAAAAAAAAAAATGCGCCAAGAACCAGTTATGGAATAGCCGAAACTGTAATGCTCGAATTTTACTGCTACTTCTGAATCTGGTGCGAAGGCAAACGACCAAGTTCACTGCTGGTTGATCTTTGCGGCTTATTGTTGAGGAAACTAAGAATGATGCTACCACTGTTGGTTGGACTTTCCAACAATGCAATTAGAAAAGAAATTTGCAGTGATATTTAGTACCCGAACCAGGGAAAAGGATGTCTGAGTACTGAATTCGTCAAATACAAAATTGTGTTATATTTGACTCGTGATTCATAACTTTAGACGTTTTAACAAGTATGCATGATGTTTCAACTCCTTCCGTATTAACGTATTATGTTTCCTTCGGCTCTCAAAGGAGACGTAATTGTCCTTTAACAAACTTTTATTAACAGCGTTCTGTCCATGGGGCATCATTGATGATATTCACAGCTGAGTTGCTAGACTACAGAATAGGAGCCCCGAATCTCGCTGTCATAATTAGGACATGAATGTGAGGAGGCAATGTGGCCATCGAGCGGATGCCTCAATATTTCCAAGCGATACACGGATCGATGCTTGTCACCGGACATCAATTGTATTGCTCACCTGTTGACTTCCGTTTTGGTCGAAATATTATTTCCCACCCAACAGCCATTCAAGTATGGTGTCCATTGCACTTATATCAAGAGGACATTATAATATCGTTGAGGTATTACAAACCCGTCTTCTAAATCTTCAGAGTATTCATAGTTCCATTTTTACAATATAACAGCAACCGTGCGCTCCTTAATTCATTTTCAGTGTGAATAAGTGCTCCCTTGGCTTGAGGGATTCCCCGTTATTTTGCCAGTAAAAAACTTGTAGGATAAGATTGAACATCAATATCTCCCGCTTTCATCAAAACTAAGATAATTTTGAGATCATATCAATAGCGCGTTATGTATATCAAACGTATCTCAAAGCAGCAACACGTTCAAGTGCGCATTTCCCGAAACGGAACAACATATTTTGACATCTTGCAGTTCTAAATGTCTTATAACTATACATCTTTGAAAGTTAAATCATTCAGTATTTGGCACAATTTTGCTTATAAATGGATAATAATTTTTTAATTTTTTTTTACGGTATAATATTTTTTTCTGTCATGCATATAACAATTGATCAAGGACAGACAACGGCTCTAAACAAACAAATAAATAATATTCAGACTTTTAACGAAAGCAAAATTTACTGAGGGCAAAAAGAAACGTATCGAAAACACTCCATGAAATTACAGATCTCTTTACATTCTTAACACTGACGTTCTGAATGTAATTATCTAAAATGTTTTTCGATGTTTATTCCCTTCAATGAATGCAAAGAAAAATATAGAATCCCATCCAACAAATCCGCATAATATTTAACAAACCAGTAACACACCGAAATCCGGATATCTTCCCCCTCTCAGAGTATGACGTAACGGCGAAGAGAAATAATGAAATGCAACATGATTTAATGACGAAAGCTGCAAAATAAGGAGATAAATTCATTTCCAAATTATTCCAAAAGTTAATTGAGGGCCGCGGTGGCCTGGTGGTAAGGTGTCGGCTTGTGAGCCGTAGAGTTTCAGGTTCGAGACCCGATTCCACCGAAGAACCGTCGTGTAAGGGGGTCTGTTGCCCGTTAAATCCGTCATGCCAAACGTCCTCCCGCTGGTGTGGTGTGGAGAGGGGGGTGCCAGCTCAGGTGTCGTCCTCGTCATCTGACCGCGGTTCAAAATGACGAGGTCCGTCCCAAAATAGCCCTTGTGTTGCTATACAACGGGACGTTAATATAACTAAACTAAACTAAACCAAAAATTAATTTGTCAGATTTAAATATATCAATGTCGTGTACTGAAATATCAAGACGGCTCTCGTGATTATGAGCTCTGATTAGATGTTGAGAAGGACATATGATTAAATATGTCGTCCTCTGGAAGTATCCACGTCATCAATAGCAGAAAATCTGCCATTACCCGGAGGAGGATTTAACGTGCATCAAGTCTATAAGGGACCTTTGATAGGCTTTGAGCATAAAATTCTTCGGTACGAATTTTTGTTTAGTTTAGTTATATTAACGTCCTATTTTTTAAGCAAAACTAGGACTGTTTTGGAACGGACCTCATAATTTTGAACCGCGGTCAGATGATGAGGACGTCACCTGAGCTTGCACCCTCCTTTCCAAACTTCCGCACAACACCAGCAGGAGGATGTTTGGCCCCGCCGGATTTAACGTGCACCATACCCGCTGGCACGGCGGTTCTTCGATGGAATCGGGTCTCGAATCTGAAGCCTTTTGGTTCCGAAGCCGAGACCTTACCACCAGGCCACCATGGCCTTGTTAATTCGGTCCCGAAGTTAAAACCTTGTAACATATCAAAGCCTCTTTGGGAGCTTCCCAGGAAGAATTAACGATGGAACTCTAATTTAGGGAAATAATTTTACTTTGAAAGATTTAGATATAAATATTTTAAAGACTCCCATTGAAAGATCTAGTTTGGGCCATCTGCCCATATTAACAGAAGCTTTAAAATAAATGAGAAGAATAATGATGCTTTATCAAAATAAATGGCATAAAAAGATGATCTATCAAAATTAAAATATTCTCATCGTTTCAATATTCATTAAGCTCGGAAGGAATTACATGAATAATGTTATCGAACTATTCTAAATAGTTTTAAAGGAAGAATCTTAAAGTATAGTTTTATGAAGGCATAGCAATCTCATGTCTTTAATATATATATTTTTTTCCATATGATGTACTCAGCAGGATCAAATTTTTATATTTTTCAATGTTTACAAATTAGCGCACTTCTTTAACTATAATATTAGAAAAATTTTATTAATATTTTTCATTTAAGGTATCCGAACACGTTGAAAAGGTCGATTTTTGCCAAAAATGATATTTAAAAAAATTCTTTTATTGGATAGACCAGTCTTTGAGTTATCCAAAACAGGTTTACTTTTATCTCTACTTTAATTAGAAATCAAGATATTAATATTTTCGTAATGATCGGTAAACCGGACGTGTATATTTAAATAACCGGAAGTACCGATTTAAAGAGCCAACAACATGTTAAAATTTGTATAAACACAAATTTGGTTTTAAATACAGAACAGTTTTTGCACTGCAAAATGAAAAATGTCAATGAGAGTTTTAACGGTGTTTTGTGGAAATTTGTACCTAAAGATGTCTTTGTTGAGCTCCGAACGCTCAGATTAGGGCCATTTATGTCTGTAATACATTTTAAAGAAGGTTTTATAGGATTTCTGAATGTTCTTAAGGTTATTGGAGTGTATAATAGGGCAAATGCAGTTAGAGCATTTGCTGAGCTCGACAAAAACAGAATACAAGAATCTAGGCGGCATTCACTGCCAAACACAAAAATTGCCAGAAAAAGAAATGAATAAAAAAGGGAAATTATTAAATGGTGAGGAGAAAGAAGGTATAACCTATAAATGTAGTGAATTTTTAGTATGTACACGCATAATTTATTATTAAAACATGTTAGTGTATACTTTCAATGCATTTTTCTCAAAATTGATTTTTTTTTCTTATTTCTTGCTCACTTCAAATCAAACTCAAAATATAATTATCATATTACTATGAAATTTGGTGGACTTTGTCTTTATACTATTTTCTAGGGAATGAACTAAAAGAATTCAGATTGAGAGAATAATTTTTAATTTACAGTCTATTGTTTGAACAATAATGGCATAAATTTACCAAAAATTTTCTGATAAATTCTTCGACTGGTTCTAAAATTTTTATTACTAGCCGTCTTTGGCGACCAGCTGGTTCGTCAATCTTAATGCTCGTTAAAATTTTAATAATTAAATGTTTTATGTAACTCCTATTTTAATAGCTTTTTCATCAAAATATTTTAAAGCTTCAAATTTTGATAGTCATATAATTAACTCATAATATTATAAATGCCTACAGTCGTAACGTAATATGTATCTCTCTAATTTTCTGTTAGCTCCCGTAGAATTTATGCTTTAAGTTCAATTGATATAAAAACTTTTTTTTTTTTTTTTTTTTTTTTTTTTACTGAAACGAAATATTTTTTTAAATATGAATACTGAAAATAGAGTCGCTGAGTATTTAAACCTTATGGGCAATAAAGAATATATTTCTTAATTTATATAATATCTCAAGAAGTTTTCAAAGAAATTTTCTCAGATTCATCATGAGCAGAGTGATTAATTAACAATGTTCAATTTTAAATGCATTAAACACTATGAAAATAAACAGAATAGTTTAAAATAATCGGTCGAAAACAGGTTAAAAAAACTACTTAAAAAACGATGTACTTCAAACTATAAGCATATACAAAAACTATATAACTAACATAAATACAATTTGATTACAAAAGCATTCAACTAACCTAAAAATAATTTAAATCAAGTCCGCCTCCGTTGAAAATAGTTGTCAACAATCGGAACACAATGCGCATGCGTGAATTTTCAACGCCAGTAACGCAAATGCGCGAATCTTTCTACGCCAGTTGGGGTAACGCTATGCAGAGTAGAAATTTTTAATTTCCTTTTTTCTGTTTTATTTTAATTCAAAAGTACTTCAGAATGAATCTGAAAGATCGATTAATTAACAATGTTTAATTTTAAATGCATCAAACATTAAGAAAATAAACAGAATCGTTTGAAATAATCGGCCGAAAAATATTAAGCCTAGCCTCATTAGCACGGGAAAAAAAACTGAAGCCTTACTCATTTGGCGATGGGGAAAATGAAATGATTTTTTGGCGGGAAAGTTAGTTTTTAATTAATAATTAAAATTCTAATTAAAAATTCAAAAAAAGGG